>NC_135497.1:287325514-287555514 GCF_052857255.1 Amblyomma americanum
CGTCAAAATAGTATATCCGGGCATCAAGATAGCCAATGCGCTAATTTTACGACAGAAAGCACAGATAGTTAATTCTTTACGCGCAAATACAAACTTTGTTCAAATACAAAATAGTCGAAAACTCTGATGCTAAAACACGGAAGTTTGCGATGGTAACACCATACGGGGATCATGGAATCATTTTTAATTTTGGAAATGCTCATCTTCAGAGAAAACAGTTTTCATTAGTACTGGTGGCTAAATCTGTCAGCAAGAACATTACGGAGGATTTATTGCCACTCTTGATGGGAATTAACGCGCTACAATAGAGATTTGACCAGACAAAACGCTTTACTGGGGATAACCAACAAGCCCCCATTGCTGCCTTGCTTACTAACTACACCACACTCTTCGGTTTGTAAAATATGATTTGAGGCATTCGCTAGCTGGCATAAAAAAGCGCCATATTTTCAAGATGTCGGATGCCGAATTCGCCTGAAGCGAAGAAATCAGTGCTATCTAGAGCACACTCCCAGAAAAAGCTTCGAGTTCACAATGAACACAATTGCGTACGGGGCGACTTAAAAGGTTAGCGCCGCTTCTGAATCGGTTGCGCTTACAGGGAAGGCCACAACGAGTGGTTCGATGGCGGCATATTATTCACACGAATGTAGCTGAGGAATAAAAAAAAAATCCTATAGGCGATATTAACCCGGCTTCAGTTTCAAGTCCGCTCCACTTCCTTTTATTGCAGCATTTATTCAGATAAACGTCGCTGCTGCCGGCATGAGATGTGACTAATAAGACGACTAAGAACGTCATCCAAACGTCCAGAGGGGTGGACGCTCTGCGCATGCGCCCTGCGGGGTCGTGTGACCCTGGAGTAGGATCTGCCACTGATTTAGTGGTAAATCCAAGAGTTTTATATATTGCGACACATTGTCGTTTAATTCCTAGAAAATGGAAAAATGAAACGCGAAGTCGCCAAGGCGTTGCGAGAGATCAAACATCAGCGAGAATAGGCAATGGCAGCAAACAAATGCACGCCTGTCTCGGGATTTCCTACTGTTCGCTGCAGTGCCCTTATTCTAAGGTATTTACAGCGTTTCAAAGAAAAAAAAGTAACTGTGCAAAATTACCCAAAGCCCAAGAATTTAGGGTAAGATTTTGAACTGGTAGGGGCAGTTGCGCATGAACACCGTCGGAGATAGAGAAATGAACCCTTTCCTTCTCCTCTCTTTGCTGAGAGCCGCCGTACCGATTACTTTTCTTTTTTTTCTGCTTACCATCAGTGAATACATCACTGCCCTTGGATGCATATGATTGGTTACGTCCAACGTAGTAGCGGCAGCACACAGTACTGCACTACCTGGAGACGTTGCGAGGCTGGTCTAACAGCTCGGCATTACTGAATAGTGGCGCACTTGTACAATTTTTGTTTTGTGTGTGTGCGTGACTTAACGAAAGGCAAGGAAGCCGTTTCGTGATGAAAACAGGACAGAATGTGTCTGCGATAAGTAGCCTTGAAGGTGGAAAGCAAAATTAACCGGTACGGCTCACAAACGCTGATAACACAATTTGTGCAAGCAACAGCTCAAAGCGGATGACAAGCATGTCATGTAAGTCATGGCATCCATTAGCATCGTCTGCCGTTTGTCCAACGCGGTTTTAGGGGATCCCTAAGGGGGAATAGATGTCAGTTAATGGAGTGATAACTCGCTAGCATCCCCCTCGACGCATCCATATACCTACCTTGACAAAGGAAAGCTAAACAGCTTTCTCGTAATTTCCCAAGTTGAAGAACAATGCGGACCAGGGCGAATTTTTATTTAAATGCGAAGATTCTGAGAAAGCTGTGTAAAACTGCACTCTGGAAGAAAGGAAAAGATAGGTAAGTGATCAATAAGGATTGTAGAGTGAATAGGGCTTCGCGTTGTGTTGTTGTCCCTCCTCTGTCCTGTGCCTTTTTCACTTCATTCGCACCACGTGACGGATTAGCAGTTTGGGTTGCATGCTGCTTGGTCACACGTTTCAGAAGTGCAAACGAAAATTTCCCAATCACAAGCAATCGCTGAGCGCCGAAATAGCGCAGCCGCCGGTCACCTTCAAAGAGCGGACCGTTGTCAGAAGCTTACCATTGGGCTAGGGTACGGTGTACCTTGTGCCAAATGTCACCGGTGTATGTTAGGGAATTGGCTTGGACACGGCCAGCCAGAGCGCCAATGCCAATACGTATATATACGCGGTGTATACGACTGTACGTTCGGCCATGTATTGCCCGAACAGCTGGTTTCGTTGATCCCTGTTGCTCGCCCGCGCAGCGTAGGATCCGAATGTGCTGCGCACCATGGCACTCTTTACACTGTTTAGCGATTTTTTCGGGCGTCTGCGGAGCAGATGCTTCAGCGGAGAGTGTTTGCCAAACCGTTACGACGGAGTGGAGTCGACAGTTTTCGCAGTGCTCGCCGACTACCGACGAGCGAATAGCTCCGGCGTCTTTAGCGCCGAAGGGAAGTTACTTGCCCCATCAAGCGCGGGATATCAAATAGGGTTGGTCTCGCAGTTGTCGCAAGTGCGGAGGCGTCCGCTCGGCGCTGCCGGTGTTCCCGCACATGTCTTGCGACACGGCCGTGAAAGAGCCTCCTTGAGCTACCGAGAATCGCCGCGCATCCGATCGCGTCGTCGATGACCAAGGTTACGGCGGACGAGGAAAACGCGCCCCGAGCGCCCCTCAAGCGTTTCAAGGGAACCCATTGAGTGCCCGCCTGTAGTCCCGCATCGACTTTTCAGTGACTGCGTAATAATCGGGCAACCCGTCGGGTATTCGAACGGCGCGTTCCTTGTCCGAAGGCAATTTGCGTTTCTGCGCGGTCCGTCCTTGCGGTTGCCTCTCCGCCGTATTTTATCCTGAAAGGCCGGCGCACGCAATCTGTACGCATATATATTGCGCATCAAATAAGCTGCCGACTGTGGACGTAGGAATGCATGCCATGCAGTTTCCGCCTCCAGTGAGCTTGGCGCTATTCGTGACAAGGAGTAGCAATTACGGGACACTGCGCCACGCCGGTGAGTCGGTGAGCTACTGTTTGCGCTTTGAATTTTTTTTACTTTTTCCCCTCGTTTTATTTCTCCTGTGCTCGCAGAGAGTAGCGAGAGCAATAATAGTTAAGCCACTGGCTGCGTGGAGTCTATACATTTGTGTAGGAAAGCAGCACTTCATGCGAGAAAAAGTACGTACCAAGAATACATTGGTTATGCAGAGTACGAAACAATAATGCTCCCAAATAAAGAGTTTAGTTTAGTTTATAGGGGTTTAACGTCCCAAAGCAACTCAGGGTATGAGAGACGCCGTAGTGAAGGGCTCCGGAAATTTCGACCACCTGGAGTTCTTTAACGTGCACTGACATCGCACAGTACACGGGCCTCTAGAATTTCGCCTACATCGAAATTCGACCGCCGCGGCCGGGATCGAACCCGCGTCTTTCGGGCTGGCAGCCGAGCGCCATAACCACTCAGCCACCGCGGCGGCTGGCTCCCAAATAAAGACGTACTAAATCTGTTCTCACCCGCAAAGCAAACAATTGGGGAAGTAATAAGGATGCTGAAAGTAACAATTGCAGAAAGTTATTGCACAGTCCAGATGATGTGAATGTTTACACTTTAAACTGCACATAACAATATGCGCACTGTGTGTGGAATGAAAAGAAAAAACAACAAACTTATGGAAAATACTAGAAAAGACATTGCTCTGCGGTGCCCGAAAAAAAGGGACTTCGGGAATGTTCGGGTATAGACACACTATCTAGTTCTTTACGAGAATAAGCGCAATGCAAGCACGATACGAGACAGACATTTGCGTTAAGTTTTTATTCTTCATTTCAGAAAGGAAAGAATACGAGAGGCGCACACAAATGATTCACGGTGATAATTACAAAACAAGGAAAACGGCTCTGCTTGTGAATTCCCAATGCAATCTTTCCCGCATTCTTCGGCGCTTCCGCGGTACTGAATGCCAATATTCTTACATCTTTTGGGTGGTAAGAAAGTACTTGTAGGCCTAAGCATTGAAAATACCGCATTTATTTGCATAACGAACGCACTCCCATAATAAACGCACCATCTACACAAGCGTGATTAAAATTTAAGATTTATTTATTTCTCGCATCGTAAATTTTACTTCGCGTAAAGAGAGCAACTCCCAAATTGGTGTCTCGTTTTTGACAAGTGCGCCCATTAATTCCAAGAAGTGCCGCTCACTCGGGCGCCGTCAAATAAAGCGTCGGCAAAACTTCGTAACACGAGTGGTGTTTTACTGGTCTTTTCGGCGTGCAGTGCGAGTCAAGCGCTCAGTACTTCGTCGGCGTGTTCGCGGGGAAGTGACTTCTAATCAAGCTGCACCCCTTTACTTCAGTGTCGAGCGCCAGGTGTCCGCGCCGAGTCGCCCTTCGGAGGGTGCGTCCTCCATCGTGCCGTGTCTTCCTCCCTTCGCGACTCACCGCGGCCATCGCGGGCTTCCCTCGCGGGCCCGAACGCCTCGCGTGTGTTTGGCGACGTTCGGCGAAAATGTACAGCGCCCCCCGGCACGCAACCCACGGCCGCGCGGAGCCCGCGCACGCGAATGACCTTTCAGATTGGCATCGAACGCTGCCGCATAGCCGGGCTTGCTCACCGTGCGCTTTCTGCCTGCGGGAGCCCTGCTGCAGTTCGCGGCAGCGTCGGAGGCTCTAGTTTTTACCGCGATGGTCGGAGACAGCTGTGTGCTTGAAGGAGCGTGTTGTGAGATGCGAAGGAAGGACGTATGTGGGGTGCTATTTAAGCGCGGACTGCTTCGCACTGCTTATACAGCCTCAACCATAAATTCCATGGCGCTCCTCTGGCGGCCTTAAATAAGAAACAGACCGACAGTTTGGGGAAGGAAACTAATCACACGGACGGCTGTACGCGCGGCAGGCAGCGCGAAGCCCGTGATCAGAGAGCCACAGAAATGAAAGCACTACGCTTGAGCACGTTAGCGTCAAGACGGACGGGGAGTGTACATGACAGCACCACTGCGCACGGTGTACGCACCGGTGTACCGCATGGGACATCTGCTAAGCGGCCAACTTTAAGCCCGCTCCTGCCCCCACCCCCGTTCCCTATTTTTTCCGAGAGGAGGTCAGATTGGAAGTGCGTGAGAGCCGCGTATTGCTTACAAGCCGACTGAAGGGTTCGCGACTGCTCGGAGTGCTGGGCGCAGTCATTTTATGCGCTGTCCATAAGTGAACAAGGAAGTCGGGTATTTAGGCTTCGGGCTTCTTATACAAGTCAATGAAAACGATAAACAACACACACACACACACACACACACACACACACACACACACACACACACACACACACACACACACACACACACACACACACACACACACACACACACACACACACACACACACACACACACACACACACACACACACACACACACACGCACGCACGCACGCACGCACGCACGCACGCACGCACGCACGCACGCACGCACACACACACACACACACACACACACACACACACACACACACACACACACACACACACACACACACACACACACACACACACACACACACACACACACACACACACACACACACACACACACACACACACACACACTACATACAGAGGAAAAGGTGTGAACAGCGAAAGAAACGGGGGGGGGGGGGCTCTGCGAGTTTTTCCTGTCCCCGCTTTTGTATACGCTCGTCGTTGCCTCTCGTAACGAAAACTTCTTCGCAATTTCGCAAAAGGATTCGTATACTGAGATTTGGGTGCCCCGGGTGGACTGAAACCAATCCGGAGCAGCTTACTGTGGCATGGCTTGTGGCGCACAGTACCGGTGAGTTTTAGCACAGCGGAGACTTATATGTACTAGCGCAGACGTAGACCCCGCCAGCTGGGATTCAGCTGCGCACGCGCAGAGACAGTGCGCGTCCGCACCTGGTCACCGCGCATGCGCAGCACGCGTCTGGCTGGTCTTAAATACGTCTACCCTAACACTATCTACTGCGCTAAATCTATTGTGTCTCTTTGGAACGCAAAAAATCTGCCAATCAATCAGTGCCACTCTCCTGCAGTGTAGCGACCGCGGTACAATGTGCACCGCAAAGCCTCGCAGCGCATAAGCCAGTAGTCAGCCCGGGTTGAAGCCAAAGGCATCCAATGCAAGCTTAGCAGAGGGGAGGAGTTTCCGTTTTCAGTCCGATCGCTGCAGACTGCCTGAGAACCGCGCATCAGCAACACAAAGAACTGACGCCACACAAATGCTTTAAAACTTTTAAAAAGTCCATGTTAGGGAATGCATACTATAGAGAAGCATCATGTTTGTAAACAAATGTGGCGCTGCGGTCGGCAGCGACGCGGGGTGTAGGCAAAACGCAGCACGCCTACACTGCGCCAAGCGACGCTGCCTTCGAAACTAACCGGTGTATGCAAATATTTCAAAGCGTGCGCGTCGCTTGTGACTAGAAGCATTTTTGTTGATACTCGGAGATTAGTTTGCACTTTTTCAGCCTGTTCGCCAGACGGAATCAGTAGGCGGAGCGATGCATCGGGTGCTTCTCCGCTATTAGTTGGCGGAAAGTAAGAGCGCAGCGCTACGGCGGGGAAAGCGCGAGGTATGGGGAGAAGCTCATTGTCCACTGGCCGATAAAGCATATCCGATTGCTAGTGCAGGATAGGACGTTGTGATGCACGACTCGAATCAGCTTTCCCACTCGACGAACTCTGTAATGTGCTTCCTATTTTCACCGAGCCGCCTCACTCCGGAGACCTTGGAAATTAATGAACACTATAGCTGCTTTGAATAAGGCAGATGCGATCCGAGAGCGCCACGAGCGCATGCGCAGACGTTTTCCTCAAGGTGCAAACGAAATTTACGCTCACTCGGCTAAGCTATAAAGTCTTCTTTTCATTCTAGAATGTATTCATGTGTGCGCATTCTGCTTGATCGGAGTTGTTTTTGGCGTGCAATTTGCAGTGTTCGCAGGTTCTGGTCGACCTGCAATGTGAAAATTCAAACAATTTGCAAAATAACACTGCGCGACTTTGTCGAGATCCTCGCGTCGTTGGACCGGTGTTAAAACGACAAACTTGTTGAAATTCGCTAAAACGAAAACAGAGGAAAAACCGCCGTGCGTGCGACTATCCGAGTCCGATGCTTCTTCAAGCGCGGCACGGTGTGAATTAATGCTGAAGGCGACTGGCGGCAGCTTTTTGTCTTTTTTTGCGCGCGCAAAGTGATGCTCGGGACGTTGTCCGTGTGATAAGCATCTGAAAATGGCCCCCTGCGTTCAACTTAGGATCGGATCCCAAGCACACGGAATATCGCGCCTAAACTTATGCTGAGAGCACGGCAGAATGAGAACGAGTTGCATACGTTACTTGACTTTTGCACAGTTCACCACGCGACCGAACAGCAACGATGGGAAGTCAGAGACACGAACCAACTTATTAGATTTGAATGCAGAAACGCAATATAATAACCCAAGGAGCGAAACGAGCTCTGCGTAATAACCGCGAAGCCGATCCGTCGCCGAACTTGTCTGGCTCCTCGGCCCCTGCCCGACGCTTTCACGCCTATTTGACTGCGATAAACTTGTGGAAACTTAAGCCGCATCCTTTCTTCTGCATTGCGGCTCGACCAACCTCACCACAATTTGTCGGCACGCCCTGAATTGTGCCCAAAAACACGCAAGCGTGGCGCACCCTACGCGGAAGGTCCGCTTTTTGCCTACACAACGAAAGTAGCTGCTGACGCCAGCGCCGCCGCATCTCTTTGACGTCACGGCCTGACGCTTGTCTACACTTCAAGTTATGAGCCGAGAGAGTGCAGACGCCAGCAGGCTTGCCTGTGCAGAGCACTGGAGCTCTGTGCTGCGGAATAAAGCGAAATTTTAGTGCGCCTGATCTGCATGTAGAAGCACCGTATGCTCGTGCATTGGTCGCTTGAATGTCTCTGTGGCTGCGCCCGGTCGCGACCATTGTGTCGTTTGGCGCGTGATATGAAAGTTCGCTTCGTTTGGTCCACACAACAGCGATCGAGCGCTCCAGACAAACCTGCTCACGGCTACACGTGCCGGTTCGTACTCCGAGAGTATAGTAGAGGGCTGCAGTTCCGTGTTTCTCGTTGGTCCATCGCCAATTCGCAACTATAACAGTGCGACTCCCACGTCTACAAGTATATCGTCAAATGCATCACTCTATAGGCGTGTACACGTTGCCCGCAGAACTGCCCTTGTCAATAGATTTTATCTCTCCCCCTTGTGCAAGGGGCTTGCCCTTAGGGCAGGCTTCCTCATGCATGATAATGTGGTACGCGGCAACACGCTCTGCAAGATTGCCTCGATATACTTACACCACCCCGCTTTGCCTTTGCAAGGTGTCTCCCACGGCCGCGCTCTTGGACGCCTTCACTCGCTTCTCACAAAGCCCAAAAAATGCTAGTAAGAAATTGAAACGTTTCCAGTATTTTAAAATAGATGCCTCTCTTAAATGTAGGACTGCTTGCGACTGGGCTACTTCTTCACGTTGCATTGGGGAGCCGGCTTGAAGATACTTGTTCAGACGAGGACGCAGATAAAGCATGCAGGACGCAACGCACCGCCTAGAAGCCCTGTCCTTGAATTTGTTTAAGTTAATTTTTATCAGTGTCATGCTGCTAATTGGTTAATGACAGTTCTATTACCGATGGATTGATTGATTTGACACGGTGACAACGTATTCGTCAAACTCCAGCCAGCTACTCTTCGAACGCCACTCACAGATGGCGCTGCTTCACGCCCGAACAAAATTGCAATTCGGGATTTTTGCGAGTGAAAATGAGTTACCCAATGGGCACTAACCATTTTGATTACAGTTCTAAAATCTGAGCAGCCTGCCGTTATTGAAAATTGGAAAAGATTTTGGGAAACCTTCTGTGGTACATTGGTCATCTTGCGTGGCTTTATTAATGGAACAGCATGACAAACTCAAAGAAGCAAGTAAACGGCGGAGTGCGTTGTTTCTCAGATGCGATGTGATCACGATACTTAGAAGCACGTTCTTGCACTACAGGTCAATCAAGTCGCATGATGCACGGTCTAAGTTACCAGCGTTCTCATTTTAGTCTCCGCTTTCTCTTACCATTGCAGCAGGGCTGAGGCTACTTCACTCTTTGGCAAGTCTGTGCAGAGGCGAGTGAAGTGAGACATCTGTGAGACTGCTGTGATTTACACTATCCCAAACAGACACTCGTTGAAAGGGGAGATAAATTTTCCCATCTGATCTGAAACATATGACATTCATAGGCACTTTGATAGACACTTGTAGTCACGACATGAAACGACGAGCTCATGAGTTTACGCGTTAAGAAAGGCACTTGAACTGCACACACTGGTGCATACCTCCGACGCCGCTATTCGCGCTGTTGGCCATATGCACCAGTGTTGTTCCCGAAATACAAGCTCTATTTTTTTCCCCGACGCTCGCTTGGCGTTCTTTGTTTTGACGAGCATGACGCGCGCCCACAGCCACCGCTCCTGTTCTGCGAAGCTCCCTTGAAACGCTATAACAGGACAGGCAAATTCATGAATGCAGCTACAGTACAGACGTGTCCCGTAAATACGGAGCGCGCTTCAGTGTTTTTACTTTTCTCGAGCTTCATGCTCAGAAAATGTGACTTTTTTTATTTATACGCCAACGGAGCAACGGCATTTCTTATAGCACGTATTAAGTACCTTCTAATTTCCCCTGGGTAAAGCGTGAAAGCAGATTGATCACAGAAGCGTGCTACGTATTATTACGGCCACGACTGTGCCCAGATTTTCTCGCTGGTTAGAATTTGCGTTTGGGGAAAAAGTGCAGCGCAATTGCGGGCTTCTCGCCAGCGCCGTACTCATTCGTATGGCATGCCTGTCCGTGCGTAGGTCTCAAGACCTGCTGGACCTGAAGCTGCTGGGCCTCCGACTGGAGACCAAGCTGACCATTCTGGAGGGCCAGCTGAACAAGCTGAGCGCCACCTCGAGCAAGTGCAACCAGGGCGGCCGCACTGGCGGCCCTGACAGCGACACGGATGTGGCCACGAGCGACACCCAGGAACGCATCTTGCGCGCCCAGCAGGCCATCATCGACATCAGCAACCGCAACACGGTCGAACTGGAGAACCTATCGCAGCTCGTCACTACGCAGACGGCCAAGCTGGCCAACCGCTCCGACGCCATGCTCGGCCTGCTCAAGTCCTCCGAGCTGGTGCATCGACGACCGCCGCCCCAGGAGACCATCTCACAGGGCCGCAGACACCACCAGCCGTAGTGTCCTGCGACGTCTTGTCGGCCTGGCCACAGCGCTTCTTCCTTTCCATCCACGTGAACGGTTTGAGGGGAACGGTGCGCAATAAAATCGGGTCAGGCACGTTGGTGCGCGCCAGTTCTTTGTGACCTCCGGTCTCATGGGATGAATGAGACAACGTCATCGGGGACATATCTCACTTCGTCGTTAAGTGTGTTGTGTGCAACAGTCAGCGAGAAGCCTTCATGCGTGTGTTGGCAGGGGGAGTAATTTATGTCCTGTGCACTTCGTATTACTTTAGGTAGTTGGTAGGAATCGCACTGAGGGAAGTTTCCCGGCTTCTCTGGGATGCTTCGTTCCTGTATACCAACCGCTGGATACCTCTGGTGCTGTCACTCAGAAGGCGAGCGAATGCACGCAACGCTGCGGTTCTAGTGTGCCAGCGGGACGCGAAAGGGGGGAGGGGGCTTTTTTTTTTTTCAGGTGTACAGTGGGTGCTTGGTGAAGAGATATGCTTGTCAGTGTGGTTCAAAGCAGTAAGCATCGGTCGGCAGTGCAAAGGTTACGCAGACGTTTAGTACGAGCAGCCAAGTGGCTTCGCGTACGAAGCGTTTGTATGCGGCCTTGCTCTCTCTCCAATCCAGTCTCAGTCTTCTCGGCTTCTTTCACACTTTTTACCGGCTGGCACACTCCCGTCGTACAGTGCACACTCTCGTTCAGGGTTCTGATCACAAAGCCTGAAGCTGCTGATTATTTTTGAATGTTTTCAGTACCACGATCTTAATTAAGGCAGCAGACAGAAAGTAAGGCTAAAGCTTCTGTTTTGTTGCCTTTCTCTTCTGTCTTGGTTGCTTGGTATTAAAACGAGAAAGGATATGAAATCTTCGCATTTGTGTGTTCTGTATACTATTCGACAACAAGCTAGAAGAGAGGGCGAGGATGCCGCAGTGCTGCTGTTTTGATACCAATGCGATTAGTACAACTGTCTACAATAAACCCAAGATTTTCTTCACAACGTTCTTAAAAGTTTCTTCAAGTGCCTATAGTACCACACATCCAATACAGTGCATCCATTATATGGTGGTATGCCGAAATGTTACGTGGTGCGGGTTTCTACAGAAATGTTTCCGATAATCAAACCATGTTCTTTGCTCGAGTGCAAAGTGTTTTCAGGCAGGTAAGGTCAATTTAGCGTGCACTCGGTCATGCAAACACGCACAAAAAAGTTTCGCAAGGTAAGTGGAAACGTGCTCGAAGTCGTCCAACTATGGCTAGGTTTTAACGGTATCATTTTATTCAATACATGTTTTTTAATGCTTCACTAGTTACATAGCGCTGCTTTTGAGGTTTGATGATCTGGCTAGGCAGACAGGTCAGCAATCATCCAATTTATTAGTTGCCAAACATAATTAAAATTTCTGTTGATTAGCTGTAATTTTTCTGCATTATGTATGAAACGTCCTTCAATGACGATTCTAACAATGCGCTTCAAGAATTCCTGAAAAACTCGCGGCTCATCAGTTTCTTCTCACCGTCCTCGTCAGCCACTGCGGAGTCCTAATGGTTTTCATTCAGCCACTAAAAAAAAAAAAATCTGCCGTTTGGTGGATTACAAGCATGACAGGACAGCCAGCAAAGCGCGCGGACAAACACATCAGGACGAAGATCAAAGAAAATAATCCCTCAATGTTTATTACATTTTCACGGGTGAGGAGGAAAGCAGCTATGCGTCAGAGTTAGGGTCCTTGTTCCTCTGCCTGTCTTGTGCGGCGGCTGTCCCGCTTGGGCGTACAGCTGTCCACAAACGTTTTCTGAACAAGAAAATTGCAACAAAGCCTAATTGCTGGGCAGCCTTCGCATGCAGCCATGAAGTGAAGTGTGTGCTTGGTAGTTCAAAGCGCGACGTGCAGAATGCACATCTCAGTGCCTGGCTGCGCTTAATCAGTGAGGAAATTTATGGTTTTTCGTGATTTCGGCGTTAAGAAACTTTTGTGGGCATCTGTACTAAAATACTAAATAGAGCGCTCTAAAGCTACACAGACATGAAGTTGCCCTCATATTCGCCCACTCAACATATCGTAAAAAAGAGATACGTTAACAGATGTGGCTTGAATATCGATTTAAACAGTGGTAACCGTTCTGACAATTTATTTCATTTGCTTCGCTTACAAGATGACCGCATCACGGGGCTGTTTCGTACCAGCGGTTTGAGCAAATGCTGTTACTTAATACTCGTAACTAAAAGTAACATCTAAATAACAGAGATTAGAAAGATGTGTCCTACCTGATAAAAAATTTTCAGTCTTTTTATTTTTTTTTGCAGCTTTCCTTCTAGCCTTTACGGCAGAGTGTTCAACTTTAAACGTCTGCTAAACGCTTCGCTTAGGAAGAAGCCGTTCAGTTTTCTCGAGCGTACGGAGCTTGCACCTTTATGAACAGAGCACAGAAAGAGACAACCCGTTAAATGCTTCACTTGGCAACGAAAAGCATCACAAAAAGTTTCAAGTTTATTTGTATGCAGTCAAGTGCTTTAGACAGGTTTGAAGAATTTTAGTTTAAAAATTTTTTGCTAGGCTGCTTATATGGAAGCAATCACTTCAACGTAACCACTGCTTCAATCTAATGCTACAAGCTCTGAAGAAACCAGCTGGGCCGACTGTAGAGCTTAAAGAAATTTGTGCGGCTGGATTAGTTTAAACTCTTTCAAAAGCAGTACGCTATATTGAATACATTGAAGATTCCTGAAATCACTGAGATATTTCTCAACTTAGCTGATCCTATTACCAGCTTTATTAATACTGGCCATTTCAGCTATCTATCGAATTATCGACGATAGAGTATCAGTATCTAAATCGGAAATCAGTTTCGGTTCTGTATCTTGTAGCGGTATCGGAGATATAATTTTTGAGGGCATCGGGTATCAGTATCGAATATACGTAGAGTGTCCAGCCCTGGTAGTAATCCGGCAAACCTTGAAACATTACTTAGACCTCCACGAGACATTTACACTGAATATTTGACACCTCTGGCAGACATATTTTTGGTGTTCTTTATCATGAATCCCACCATCATCATTACCAGCCTGACTACGCCCAATGCAGGACAATGGCTTCTCCCATATCTCTCCAATTAACCGTGTCGTGCATGCGTACCTGCAACACTATCTACGTACCTGCAACACTAAAATTGTACATTCCGAGTTATTGTACGTATTGTAGATATTACAGCAAGATATATGCCAGAAGTTTGCAGATTCCCAGCACAGTGTAGATACGAGCAGTCTCCCTGGCCTAGAAAGTTATGGTATGAAACAAATGTGAGTGGATCGACGTGATATCAAAAGATGAAATCACAATTTCATACACTTGGGTATTCATAACATCGGGGTGCAAGAACCTTTCATGCACGAATAATTCTGTCATATTTTCGGTTAATTTGAATCACGGTTCAAATATAGAATCGCACGTATAGCCACGCCATCTCGCCATTTTACAGAATAACATATTTCAGACCACTGCAATTGAATAACACAAGCACTTCACAGATCTCTTCACTCACCCGATTCCAACAGGTCACCTTCACGTGTGCTTATATGCCTGACAGGAAGGGTGTCCTCTCGAGGGCTAGTAGTAGACTCGCGCTCAGCAAAGTTATTAAATTAATGTTGTGAATTTTATTAATGTTGAGTGTTATAGAATCGAGTAAATTAATCTACAGTGTTCTGTTAGTTGAAAAGCGCAGTTATTGTTGAAACACCAAACTAAGCTCAGGCAGCAACTGTCAATTTGTGTGCATAGACACCCCCCCGTTCATACGTCTACCTCCAGTATATACATCTATGTGACGTACCTTGAGTAATAGTCGTGCAAAAGTATGCCTAATATGGGCCCGACTGAAAAAATCTCAGCTTTGTCCAACAACAAATCGAAATGAATAATTTTTGAATTGCTACTCCCAAGAGCAGTTTTTATCCGGAACGTTGAGCAAAGCAATGAAATATCTTGATCATTCTAGGCCAAGATTAGCATATGCGCCCTGAAAATGTATGATTAACGGACGAAAGATGAATAGGTGCGGGCAGTCTCATTTTTCTTGTTAGTCACTGAATAATATCTATGCATAGTCTAAGATTGATGTAGATACAATGTCACGAGTGCGTTTTTAGCTTTTCTCAAAGAAAAGTTGGTAAGCTGGACATCTAAAAGATTATACCTCCTATGGACATGAACGTTTACACTCAATCAGGACATCGCTGGGGGGGGGGGGGGGGGGGGGGGTTTGTTTGCAGGGAAGCTGGCTGTCTGATATCAGCAGGGGCTCGTTTTTCGGAGGTCGCTCGGTTCTAGTCACGCGACAGCAGAGGTGCGGTAGTGCTATGCCATGGCTACGTTGAGTCGTCGCCGTATGTTATTTTCACAGTTGTCTTCTATTGCTTATTTCGGGCAGCAGGGTGCGTCGTGTGGAGTGTACGGGCTCGATCAGCGGAGGAGAATGCTCGTCCGGCGCCTCAGGGTGCGTTTTAACGCGAATGTGTTAAGGATGCCGTTCTGCAAAATAACCCGGCCTCGTCGTCGTCCGCGGCGTTTTGAGCGAAAAGGCAGATTGTCTACCTTCCATCCAGGTAACGCGACCTTGCGACTCGCTTCTTTTTTCCTTTTTGAGCTGTTATCTCTTTATCTTGCTTCGTACTTTGTTGAATGGGATGGCTGTGTTTCTTCAAAAAAAAAAAAAAAAAAACTGGCGTATGCATTGGTTCAAAAGTAGCTCCAGTACTTGGTGACATTTTCCTTTATAAGGTTGATGGGTGCATTGATAAAAACTCGAGCGGCCATGCAAAAAAGATTTTCCGGTACGTTGACGACTATCTGGTATTCGTAGGCACACCTGATTTTACCAAGCGCGTTGTGGATGTAGTCGAAATTTTTTAAAAGTTGATCATGCGTTCACGTTTGAGACGACCACCGATGACAGTTTGCAGTTCCTAGATATTAAACTTCGTTTTCAGCAGGATCGCGTGCGCTGGAAGCATGATTCAAAGTCGGTGAAGCCACTTTCAGTCAGGACATTTCAAAATTATGAAATGTGGCATTGATGTGGCTTGCCTGGGATCATCATTGCACAGGTCGTGCATTGACTCAGTGAATGACAGTCCCCGTGAACAAGTTGGCAGATTAAGGCTAGCTGCTTTTCCTGGGGCCGTCTTATCCCTCGCCTGCCATAAGGTGCTGAAGAAAGTTTGCAGAAAGAAAGATTGCAGAAGAGCGAAAGAAAAAGTAGTGGTTCTTCCGTGTGTTCATCGTTTCTATCATCAGCTTAAAAAATGTCGGTAATCGGTATAGTACCAATGCGCTATTTTTGGCCCCGAGAAAAGCTGGCAGAATCTGTGCTATGTTCGGCACGCGCTCTGGCAGTGATGTGCGTGGCAAGGCTAAGGGATGTGCTGCGAACCATGTAAACCAGTACGTCACTTCGATGGTCTACAAAATTCCGCTCGCCTGTGGTAGTTCGTATATCGGACAAACTGGCCGATGCTGGAATGTATGGTTGCAGGAGCATGAGCTATCTTGGAAAAAAAAAACGCCTTCTTGAAATCTAGCGAAGCACTGTAGACAATGCCGCGCGTTTAAGCCTTTTCTTTACCGAACAACAATTTTGTTTCGGCATCCCAGTCAATTAACAAAGGAGGTGTCAGCGGCTTTTTGAGTAACAAGGGCGGTCTCAGTGGAACACAACTTTCTAAATCCATGCAGACTGGGTGTTATTATACTGTTTTTCACAGAAACCTAGGATCCTAGTATATAGTAGCTTTTCTAAACATTTAGGAAATAAAGGGGGTATAAATAATGGACGGTAATGGAATAAATTAATTGCATCCCCTCCTTTATGAATTATAATGACCTTGAAGTTTGCATAATTCTATGAAAAGTGCCTTCATTAAGGCAACAGTTAAAGATGTGGTCCAAAATGGGACAAAGAATGTCAATTACTTGTTTGAATGGTTCCATCTGAAAATCGTCCACGTCCCTAGACTTGCAGTTTCTAAGAGAGTTAAAACATAGTTTAATCCGCGGGTGCAAGGGAAGCACTAAATGAGTTCCGCTGATGCAGATATGACATGCAAGTAGGGTCATGAACGCTATGTGCAACTGACAAGAAATCGTTGAATTAATAATCTAGCCTTTTTTCATGACAACATCTCATTATCTATTGTGATTTCTAGTTCACTGTTGTTTTCGGCGGAATAATAATGCCATTTGTTTCTACACTATCACTTCATTTCAGAATATCACTGTTAAATAAATTGTGGAAGTATTCTTTCTTTACTTGGCGAAGGAATGATGTCGCCTTATTTCTGTATGCCTTAAATATAAGGAGGTCTTAATGAAACAGCTATACAGGTAGTTATTGTGTTTTATCATTTTTAATCATTCTCTATTAATTTAAGGCTTTCGAACGTTCTTTGGTTTTCTAGTGTTTCGATACGGGAAACTTTCACCGTATACGGCTTTTATGATCTTTACGATATTTCAGATCCTGATAAAGCATATCTATTTTTAAACAGGGCTCCAGTTTATTTGTTCAAGTCTAGATCGAAAGCATGCCAGAGAGCTCATTGACGAACAAACACTCATTCAACGGATACCCGCTTACCAAAGAAGCTCAGGTGAAGAGGAACGTGTGTGATATTAGCTGCGCGTTACCCCAGTGGTCACTTGAGGGGCTGAAGCACTGATACTAAATCCAAGGCCTGAAAATGACTACAGCGTACCAAGCCACGGAAAGGAACAAGGCGGCGTAAGGCATATGGAGTCTAACGTCCCTAAGAGGATCAGGCTAGGGGGGGGGGGGGGGGGGGGGCGCCGTAGTGGAGGGCTCCGGATTAACTTAGACCACTTGGCTATACTGGTAATATGAAGAGATGGGAACAAAAATACAGGACGACCAGACATCTGATGCGACAATTCCGCGAAAGCAATTGAATTTACCCTCTAAGGTTACTTTGATGCTTTTACTCCGATAAATTTTTTAGTGTAAGCCAAGTCTTCACACACGCGGCAAAATTTTTCTACAGGAAGAAGTGGGAGGCGCTTCTGGAGGATGTAGGTGGGGCAGGGAGGTGGGTCGAGGGTGGAAGAGGGCGCTTGTGCAGCCACCTAGCTAAGGAGACGGGTTTGGGTTGAGTAGGTGGCTGGTGCTTCTGGAGGGTATAGTGTTTGGTGGGTGGGCGGTGTACTGTGCCTGTGTAGGGGGAAGATGGGCAGCCCGGAAGATAGAGGGGTACGGTGGAAAGGGGGCTAGAGGCTTCGCTCCCAGAGGCTGCATTGACAGACAGACGCCGGCATTTTCGAGTTTTGACACTGGTGCTGCTTTCGCCTTTAAAAAGTAACGATACAATAGAAAGATCAAATGGATATGAGTGGGGCATGAAATGCGGAAATAGGGTTGGCCTGCAGTAGCCGGGCCGCCGCAGACGTTTGCAGCTTCTCGTCCCCCAGAAACCCTTGCATCAGCAGTCGGAGCTCACGCAAGCCACTTGCTTTAGTTCGAGACATACTGTGAGACTTCTGCACGCAAGAGGTCGGCGCAGTACGTAGAGTACTGTTCAATTGGTAAACGCGCTCACAGGCCCCGTGGTCGAAGCCTTAAACGTTCGTAACGTTGTGATGGACCAGTTTCTTAAAATGGTCCTGGGTCCACACTGTGCACGAGGAGATTGATGCAGAGACTCCAAGAATGATTTTTTGATTATGATTTAATTAATGAATCTGGCTTGATGCCGCTTACGGGAATGCAGTAGGGCTCGCCCACGTCGGGGCTTAGTCAGATTGGTGTGGCACGGGCTCGACGAATGGCTGGATGTCTGCAGCGGCCCGGCTGGGGATTTTTCGCGGCTGCGCTGCTCTCGGCCAGTAGTCGGATGAGCTGCCAGGTGTTGGAGCGCGCTGTCGGTGGCCGAACGTTAGCGAAGGCTACACCGGGCTCCCTGGTCAAATAAATGCCCCGGCCTTGCTCCGTCTCGTCCGCTCGCTCCTACCGACCCCCCTCCCCTTGTTCCTCCCGTTGGCTCCCTCTTTCAAGCCTTTTGCTTCTTTTTTCATCAGCCCTTCCTTCGCCGCTGGCTGCTGCTCCTCCTCTCCCCCGCGGCGCCGCCCGCTCGCTTCCTTTTGTTCGCTCCGCGCAGCTCCCCTTGGGCTTCTCGCGACTGGGTTTCCAGGGAAGGTCACTGACCGGGTTCGCGCTGGCAGTGGTGCGCGCGCACGAATCGTCACAACGTAGTGCCGGCGCTGCATGTAACCTCCTTCCAAATTCCATCTACCGAAGCAGACAGTAGTTCAAGAAGGTGGCTCCCATTTTCGCTGTTTGTGAGCAGGGCTAAACCATGGCCGTGGTGTCAGCGTAGTACTGAGGCACTCATTGGTACTTCGGGGACATGGAGAGCAACCCACCTTTTGTAGTGGGGGGTCCCACTGAGGGCGCCTGCGTGCGGGTAAACCCTGTAGGCTCAGATCGCAATGGATATAGGGAGCCTTTCAAGACACTTGATGACATGCTCAGGGCAAGTAGTGTAGGAGTCCACGTGCACATGTGTAATGCGCACCGTAGCCATCGTTTGAAAGTATGGCTGCAGCTTTAATTTCTTGAAAGAACGTCTTGCTGGGCAAGTTGGTAACTGTTCATCTTTGGTTACAGCCACGAAAAAAGACAACACAATGCAGGCTCAACTCATTTATTCGAAGGCAACACGCACAAATATATACAAACTTGCACGCAAGGAATACTGTCGTCTTCAACGTTGATATGATGGCGAACTGGTGAAAAAAAATTGTTCTCAGCCTTATACAAAGATATGGACGTGTCGCTGACGCACATGCTTCCTTTCTTTGCAATAAAAAAAGCTTCGATTAATTCCCTAGCTTTTGTATCTTTCCCTTTTGAGGGAATTCGCCCACCGGGAAAACGTGGCTCACAAGAGCGTGACGCGCAGGACCTTATATGCTTAGACATATTTGGGCCCTCTTCATCTTGCTCAACGTTTCTTTCGTGTTCCCTGATTCGCTCGTTAACGCAGCGCCCAGACTGCCCTATATAGGAGCGGCCGCACGAGAGGGATATTTCGTAGACAAATCCTTCGGCGCACTTCATGAACGATCGCCCATGTTTGGTGCCACATCCTCTTTTTTCTTGTCGGTCTCTTTCAATGCGAGAGAAAATTCTTCCGAGCTTTTCTGGGGCTGAAAAAACAAGCGGCACACCATGCCTGCTCGCGACCTTCTTCAAGTTGTGGGCCAACTTGTGCACGTAGCGCACCGCCACAGGCCGCAGCACCTCTTCTCGAGGGACATCTTCCCCAGCTCTCACAGCCTTTCTCTTCATCTTCTGTAGCAGGCTTTCAGCGACCGCCGTTACGAGCGAACCAGGGAACCAGTCTTTCTGCCTTGTGTCTTTTTTCGCGCCTGTAACCAAAGATAAGCTTTAATTTCGGGACGACGTTTTGCCGCTACGACCTTTGTAACCAGGCTGTGACCACGAATTGCAGAGTACAGCGAGCACGTCAAGCATGCAACCCGCAGTAAGCAACTCACCCTGTTGCTTGCATCGCTAGTGCCTTTTACATATTGACGTCGTATTGGCAATGCCGCGCGAGAGCTGGAGGGCGCTCGCACAATGTATCAGTATTTTTTCCCAGTCTTTCTTCGGCTATAGGGCCCGCACACGGTGGCACCTACTGCGAGCTTAAAATGCAAAAAAAGTCAAATCCAGTTTAGACAAACTTTTTTTTAATTCTATGTTCTTTACATATCCTGACGCTGGTAGAGCACCGTAGGCGAAACTGAGGTCGTGGGTTCCGATCCCACCGACGGCGTGTGGTTTTTCGGTTCTGCTTTCACTGATTAACACCGCAAATAAAAAGAAACATCCCCTTATGCTTCTTTGTTTCGGCGACTGTTTGCTTCCGTCATTGCTGATGAAATTCAGGTAGGCTATGAAGTCAAGAATGCATGCTTGAACTATACAGACAATCCCAGATATAACGCACCCAGATATACTCAATTGTTTACATCGAGCAGTCAGAACATCCCCATGAATATCACTAAAAAGTGCAGCCCTCGAATCTGTCCCGAACGGAAGTTCGATAGACCCAGACAGCGCGCCGCGCGCCTGCGAGTTGCGCTTCTCCGATCGACACTTGCCCGAAAACTTTTTGCGCGCGGAATGGCGTCGGCTGCGAGCTTCGACATCTGCTGGCAGCTCTAGCGTCATAAAACCTTCATTTGTAAAACCGCGTAACGATCTGAGCGTGGGGTGTGCTTAAGGGTATCATTCGGTTTCTCGTACCAATTCTCCACGCGACACTGCTGAGATGCAATGAAGCCACCTATCGGTGCACAGCAGCTTGTCATGCAGTGAAGCAAACCGCGTCCACTGCGGCTCTTCGGCGCTGCAGGCTAGGTCTAGGGGCACCTAGTAAGCATCGAGATGCCGGTATGCCGGCACATCGCTAGCATGGCTGCACTGTATTCTTGCTTCGAGGTTACAAATAAACATGCCTACTGCCGTCGTAAATATTGAGGTATTGCGCTATCCCATTCGAGCTCGATATATCAGTAGAGTTAGTTCTTGGGCTAGTTGGTATTCTTGATTGAAGCTCATAGTTCTTCACCGCAACGGCACACAGCCAAAGAAAAGTAGGACGAACACAGCGCTCGACATCGATATCAGGGATCGACTGTATTCCACTGAATCGCACAGGGGTGCAGATCCGAACAGAAGGTCGGGTCTCCGAACTTTTTAGAAGCACTGCTGTCCACAAACAGCGCTCGGTCAGAGAGCACGCATCAAGTCAGCGCCATGCGGGAAAGAGTGGATGTGCATGAAAGTTGCTGCGGCTAAACTGAATGAAATGTACAGAAGACAGAGTAAGAGCAAGGAAAAGCAGATTTAATTGCGATTCAAGCAATGCATATATTTCGAAACATCACAGGTTTCCTTCTTTATACTGTGTATAAGGTGTGCGAAAGAGGGCGACACGTAGAGTTGTAGCAGTGCACCCTCGAATTGACCATTTTCAGAAAAGCCAGCGCCACCTGTCGTGCAAACCGGGAAGCCCCGCCGGCACTTTCGGTTGGAAAGGAGTGCTCGAGCAAACATGTGCAAGGCAGCGTTCGGCAGTTCACGTGCGCATGTTTTGTTGTTTTAGTGTTGTTTCTTTGCTGGAAACGTGCGTCTGCTCACGAAAGAGTATGATGGAAGAGAACATCCCAGTGCGTCTGCTCACGAAAGAGTATGATGGAAGAGAACATCCCATTTCCGTTTCTAGAAACAGGGTGGAGAGAAGAGTGCGCGTTGTAGCCGGAAAAACAACAATGTGTGGTAATACCTACACTCCGCTACCTCAACGGAACGCCGAATGACCAAGTGAAAATGTGCGTGAATGTGCGCCTATGTGCGGATGAGTGTAACAGTATAATGGGATGCTCTTTCCTAATGCGCACAGACGTTTATGTTTGCGCTTGCTTGAGAGGGGAGGAGTTTCTGCTAACTTCACACAGCACCTTTTGCCTCAGGGCAGACTTAGCTCATTAGTAAACGACCACGGCTCGTGCTGATACGGCAGAGCGCTGCTTTGCGTGCAAACGGACCGCCGGAGCGTTACAATGCGCGGATATACGCGAAGTTGCGCTCGGCCATGCTCCCCCTGTTCAGGTAGCACAGCTTGGCATTGTAGCATTAATGGAGAATGTCCATACTAGTATATACCATTGGGCTTTCCTGCGTCGATGGCAAAACTTCTAAAACGACCGAGCAGTGTGCACTTGGAAGTAAGCGCGAAATAAAGCCGGAACGCCCGTTTCGAAACGTGCTGGATGTGCGCATTACGGGCCCAATCAACGGGTTCGTCCTGTGCCCCTTGTATCTCGTCGCGGCCTTTATTACCTACAAGTCTCGCTGTTTTAAAACGCGTGGTTAGATTAAGATAAAAACGCGTTGCAGTTACATGGCAGTTACAGCACGCATCAGCCGCCGCACTACAGCGGAGGAATGCACAGCCGGCTCATGTTTTCCAACCAAAACCAAATCGCCTATAGATGGCGTTGGGTACGCCTTCACCACGCATGCGCAGAAACTTTTCTGAAAATGGTCAATTTTGCGGTGTAGGACATTCCAGTGGAGCTTCAAGGTGACTGAGCTCACATCTATCATATCCTGTTACTTCTCCATTTTCGCTTGTCTGGAAACTAGAGCTTAAAAAGAGACTTTCGCACGACCCTTGTAGATGCCGAGCGCGACGTCCAAAACAGTGTTCCGACACAGTAAAAGGCCGAAATACCTCGTCGCTAAAAATAATTAAAAAGCCCTGCACGACAAACACACAGTGGCACGTGGTAAACCATACTTCTATACAAAGTGCAACCGCAGATAAAGTGCAAACAGGTTCATAAGTGTACTCACAGGTTTTGTGACCTTTGCAGTACAGTCGTGCGCAAAAGTGCGGAGACCATGGGAATGGCGGTGATTGCATCCGCCCATTTCTGCCAGATACTCATTTATAGACAGAAAAATTGCAGACAGGATAACTTACTTCGTCAGGCACCCTATGCAAATCTTTAAAGCAGGCGTTGCATGGTGAGAAATGGCTGGCACGCAGTTCTGTCAGCTTGCGTGGTCTCCACTTTTGCGCACGGGTGCACATAATGCACCACATGCATAAGCACCGCAGGGTTCTGCTGGGTGTCGAGCTGTGGTAAAGCTCCCTAGCAAAGCTCCTCGGCCTTCTGACTAGCCGCACAACGGCGTGTATTTTTCATCCGCCGTAGTGAAGTACTTTTTCTCGCATGACTTGCTATAAATTCGTTGCACTTTGTGCCACTTTACTCCGACTCTCTGCAGTGAGTCTTGCCTGTGCACGTCTCCTCAGCAGAGACTCCACGTTACCTTCGCAATCCGGGAGCGAAATAGGCTGATCCTTTATATTACATGAGAGAGATGGCATCTACTGTCACACCGAATCAAGAGATGATGAAAAGCACGTAATACTCGCGCTGAATGGTTTCGATTGTTAGCTTGCTGTATGGTGAACAATCGCGCTTTTTAACAGTGTGCGAGACAAATCTCCGCAGCGGTAACGTCGATTATTCGGCCCGCAGCTTGAAATGCGGCGCGACAGCTGGCAAAGCAGCCGCAGGCCTACGCGTACGGCGTACGTAGAGCATTGGCGAGAGCTTCTGCCACGGGTGTATACACGGAGGCGATGCAGCGAATGAATGGCGACGCACGGTTCAACGTGCGCAGCCGTACGCGACGCACTGTTGGCCTCACGAGTTGCAATAGTGGCCAGCGTACAGAGAGTTCGCCCAGCGCCAAGCATACGGCACAAGACACCGGGAGAGTTGAGAAGGTCAAACTTCGCCACGGAAGCTATGGAAAAGCGTCCAAAATAGCACTGACTTCGGGTGACGCGCGGTTTCAGAGTGATGTAGCTACTGTAGTGAATGACTGTCCTCAAGACGACTGCTCCGGTCCAATGAAGATGATGTCAAGAGCAAGCACACGTTGAGACTGGCGGTCGCATCACAAACATCACCAAATCGCGTGGCTTAGACGTTAAGAGACGCTAACGGCATGTTACTGTTGGCTTAACTAGTCATCGCGGTAACCGCCGAAGAGATTGCAAATGACGCGACCGGCAATGTCACCACAGCCGAGCACCCACAACACCGCTTTAGTCCCGACGGAAGGTCGTGAGCGCACTCCGGAGGCGAGCGTCACTGGCCCAGAACGAGCGCCTTGATGTATTCGATGACGGCCGGCTCGTAGAGGATGCTCATGTGTTCCACGTTGTCCAGCGTCTTCTCGTAGACGCGCTGGTTCTGGCCGTACTGAAAGCGAAGGCAGCCGCGCAAGCTGCGCAGGTTGACGGTGCCGTCGCCGTCGCCGAAAACCACCTGCGGCTGGATGTCTGGGAAGCCGGGCTTGTGGTATTCGATCCTGCAGACACGACAGCACCCGTCACCGAGGAGTCTGTGCTCAGCTTTTGGGAAAAGCCAGTGCACCTTCTCAAATTCAGTTATGCCTCAGCAAACAAGAAACATATCTCGCCTGTTTGCTAAACACCGTTGATGAAGACAGATGGAAGTGCGATTCGAAAGAGCAGCCCCGAACCTGTCCGTGCACAAGACACTTCGCTTCACCCACAATTGAGCTGTGTAAAATGATATCTCGGTCCAATAGGCAGATTGAACGTTGCGTTAGTACGCTGGAACCACCACATTAAACCGAGACTTCTAAAACGAGAATAAAAGTTAGAGACTGCCAAAGAGCTACGCAAGGCCTCGCCATTACCTTAAGTGGCACAAATTGGGGTAGTAAAAAGGTGTCCAATAATCTTAAAGACCTCCTAACAAGAGGGAAATGGCGCCAACTGCCGAAGCGTTGGGCAATTATGAAATGATTTCTACAGGGCACACAGCCGATGAGAAGAGAAGATCGAAGTATTACTCTAGGCATCTACCAGGCATTTTTCGCGCCGGGTGCCTCCGACTAGAAAGAAAACACTTGTTTTGTTTCTTCCTCGCAGTCCGCGGCCCGTGGTAGCGAAGCAAACTTTGCAGTGCCCCATTTCGCCTCCAAGTCCAGCTTAAATTTCCGCCATTCATAAATGGTTGAGACCTCACCTCTCTATTGTGCTGACGTTTCGGCCGTGCAGACAGTGGATTTCTACTCCTGGCGCAGTGTTGTCGAGCATGTACGGCCGCGTGTCCTTGTACATCTCGTAGCCATCGGGGAAGCCGATGTCATCGAAGAATGCTTTGTAGTCGGCCAGGCCGTAGCTGCGATCGAGCGTCTTCACGAGCACCTCGGACTCGTTCCAGTAGAGCCGGTTGGGAAGCATGTACGCCAGGCTGGGAGTGGAGCGTTGCTCGGGCCGCACAGACAGCGGGTTGATCACCACAACGCCCAGGTTCTCGCCTGCGCAGAACAAAAGTCACCCTTGCTCATGCTGCGACGACTGCAGCCTTCGTGTGAGAATGGCATGATCGTGACCGACTGCTGGTGGAGAAATTTGCCAGCCGCCATCGCTTCTCCGACAAACCCGGACATACCGAACTCGCGGGGGGCCTCGGAATATAGTTCGAAATATCGACAGTTCGGTATATAAAACAATGGCAATGGTTAAGTCTATCTGTAACTAGAAGCTAGAACACATCGCAACCATGCCCATAACGAGATTCTCGCAGTGACGTGTTCGCTAGGCGTTGCTAGGCTTAACCTGATTCGCACCAAATCCGCAGCCGACAGTGCTGAGGAACGACTGTTTATCGTAAGGTGTCTAACCCTATTAGCAAAACGATAAATATAGAATTTCCGCTCAATAAAATTAAGGCGCTAGCAATGACAAAAGTAGCTAATCCCCCCCCCCCCCCCCCCCCAAGTCCCGAACCGTGCCGCACTACATACACGCCTGCGCCGGTGTCGACACCAGGAGAGCTTTCATTAGGCACCGCGGCACAGTTCGGAACTTGCAGGAGGGGGAGGGGGTCAGTCCGATAGTACTGTAGGCTTCCGCAGCGCCTTTCGGCAGCGAATCAAGCCAGGTGAGGGCCATCGCTAGCTTTAGTTAGGTTGGCTTCAGCGCATCACTGCGATGTGGACTGTACGACAGACCGAAGGCCACACTCAAGCACAACCCACGTTTACCTCGTCACGCGGTTTCACAGCGCACGCACTACACCAGCACGTGCGCAAGGCCGCGCAGCAGTCCCGTCTCTGAGCGCGGATAGTGATGGAAGAGCAACGTGCGGAATTCTGCGAGAAGCGCCATTTGCGGGGGCTTGGCGCAATTGCACCGCTCGTTAGATGTGTCGGAGTTCGATTTACTGTGCGGCTTTCCTATATTTTTGCACGGGATTTTCAAAGGGGATAATTTGCAAGTTCGATACAGCCAGTAATTCCAAATATCCAAATTCAATATACCCGGGCTGCACTGTAGTGCGAAAAGAAATATTTCCCGACGAGAATGCGCAATGGGGTATACTTCTCTAGGACTCTCTAAGCTATCAAGACGAATTCCAGCAACTTTTGGAAAAAAAAAGCCTGATTTCACTAGTCTGATACAACTCAAGACCGAAGCGGAAAATTCTCCAAGGAGGTCCTCTTGGCAAATGGAGTCGAGCGATTCTCATGACGTCATGGTTAATCGCCTTAAGCTTGCTATCGTGATATCGCAGAGGGTGCCAGATGAAAGGGGATAAGCGGACTAACCGCGACGTCATGAAAATCGGTCTACACCATTGGCTGGACGGCCTACTTTGAGGGGCTTCTGCCGCTTCGTTCTGGAGTTGTATCCGACTATAGCGCACATTAGGGAAGCCAAGTCCTACTTTCATTTTCACAAGTGCAGTTTCAAACCACTGGTCCATAAAAATGTTGCGCGCTTTTGTTTCCGCTTACGTGTCCTGGAGACACGTCTCCCGATAGTACTTCAGTTTGTAGTCCACGCTGCTATCGAAGCATTTGTACCCCTTATGATAGCCAGAAGCACACTACAGCTGCAAATGGTGGCAGACAGAAGCCCCCGGGCAGCTCACCTGAAGCGTAGGCCTTCAGGGCCTTGACAGCGCCGCCCCATGCGCCGCCTAGAGTAACAAGGGCACGGATGTGTTTGTCCTTCCACGCCTGCCTCTGTCGGCTGAAGAAGTAGCGTAGGTTGGGGCAGCCCATGCTGTGGCACACCAGGATGACGCTCTGGTCTCCATTGGTCGAGAACGTCTCCTCGATGAGGTCGTGCAGGCGCTCGAAATAGTCCCCCAGTTCATCTGAACCACGGTCAGAAGAAAGAATGGTTACGCCAGGTCCTGTTACGGCGCAGTGGCACTTCCAATAGCACGACCTGTGTGCTTGAACGAAGGAGTTTAAAATAGAGCGATAGCTCTACTAATTGTGAATCTCGAGTTTCAGTTCGTTAGTGCACTGACGTTGAAATAACCTTTGGAAAAGGAAAGCACTATGTCAGATGCCGAAGCATACTTTGAAGACGTCATCGCATTGGCCAAAGACAAATTTGGCCCTACCAACATTGGCGCACCCCAACTCCCAAAATATGGCCCACCCCAATCCTGAAATTCACCTTGAAATCTATATAGAAACTAATTTGACTATGGCCAATACGATGGTGACCTCCAAATTCGGCCCACCCCCAACCCCCAAATTTCACCTTCTCAGCTTTGGACCAAAATCTGACCCGGGCTAAATGGTTAAAACTTGCAACTGAGTACGTAATGTACGTAATCCGAGTGCATATAGCAGCCGCAACAAAAAATCAAGCCATGAGATAACAGCAAAATCGTAGTAAAGCAAGAAAAAAGCTATTCCCTCGACCTTCGGTGTAATGGAATTAAACCACATTTTTGTTGTGTGTGTTGGCGATTGCGACATTCGAATCAACGTGCTATAATGTTCGCAAAAATTAACCAACGAGACTGTCACGGAGACATCGAACTGCTGTGATAGGTGCATTCCCTTAGGAGAAGTGGTTGTCGATTGATTTGTAGTTAGAAGATCAGTTTGGAGAGCGAGTGTTTCCATCGCATTCTCCTGCAATTTGCAGTTACCCATACCAGGACATGGATCTCAACAGCAAGTGCGGGCAGCGCTCGAAGACTGAGGTCACCAGACAAGACGCAATGCAATGCAATTGTTTTTATTTCACCGCCGAAAAAATTTCGCGCCAGACACTGCCTCGTCTGTGCCCGAATCCCCAATTTCTACTTCTGTCTGATAGTTCTAATCTGACGCGTCTGCTGTGGTTACCAAGGATTTTGTCACATCAAAAATGCTTTCAGGCTCGCCTGAGTTGTTGGCTTCCTCGTACGACGGAAATAAAATACTACACTCCTGAAGTAGCAAGAAGACTCCCCCTTGCCGGGAATAATAAACACGGCGAGAGGGAAACACGATCATGCAAGCAAGTGAGCCATTTTCGCACCAGCGGCTATGCAGGTTTGTCGCTGAAAGATCGTATTCCATAATAGTTGGAAGGAAGATTTCCCCTGTAGGACGTTTTGTGAAGGCAGCTACTAAGCGATGAATTATTTGATCCTGTTGCTTAATATGTAAGCGATGCATTATTGCTTAAAAGTAGAAGTTTTGTTCCACGAGCATCAGAAGGTAAGCGATAGTTTTCGAATAGATTCACAAATTTTTGCCTAGTCAGCAGTGATGAACAGCATATAGGCGGCAAGTAACTTTGGTATCATTACTATGAGGGTGCATGCTATTTCTTGGTTTTATAACTTTACTGAACTACACGTGTCAGGGCGATTCAGATATGCTGCCGATGGACGATATTGTCGAATAGGAGGAGTTGCCTTATTACCAAATAGTATATTCAGATAAAATAGCACAGCCAGATATGAACAAACGAACTGGCGGTATATGCTCCGTTCTCACATATGAATACTTTTTTGTGTGTTCACGTTAACATACGGTATTTCCATAAGGTGCTTTCGTCGAGTAGTCGACCAATGGAACTTTCGGCATCTGCGAGCGAAGCACTAAAACAAAGGACATAGGGTTGAGACCTAGGTGAGGTTAAGTCTGCAAATGACTCGCCAAATACTTTGGCCCATATACTTTGCATAGACTATACATACCAGGCATACGTCCAATTACACGGAAATACGTACTCGGAGCTTTCCTGAAGTCGTAAGGAGCCCCGCGAACGTCGACGCCACGCTGGTATCCAAGCAGAAGCAACTCTTCCACGATTCTTGTGAAATAAGCAGCTGCAAGAAAACGAGAGCATGAAGACGCCTGACGACAAATTGCAGAACAAGGCTCTGAAGCTTCTCAAGAAACGTAATAATCTTTACGTAAGCGGGAAGGTCAATCTCTGAAATACCCCACAGCTAAGTACGGTTCTGCAGGTAACCCTCACCATTCGCAAATTACAGCTCACAATGGCCGAAAGTGGGCGACACGAAGAGCGAGCGAGTGCACTCACTGGGGGACACCTGGCTCGGGTCCAGCCACTCGACGGTGGACGTGTTGCCGAAGCCGGGCACCCGCACGTCCACCCCGTCTGGAGACCTGGTGGTTCTGGTCTTGTTATCGTAGACCAGCCTCATGTTGTCCACCCAGCAGTCGAGCACGTAGGGAACCATGAGCTCGAGGTTCACCCAGAGGTCGAAGTAGTCGGCCGTCCGCCGCTCGCAGAAATAGTGCACCGTCTCGGTCTTGTTGAGCTTGGCCTCCAGCTGGCTCCCTCCGTCACCAGGAACTGCGCGTGAACAGGGGTGCAACTTGTACGCCAGTAGCCCCGAAAAATCTTGAAAGGCGTTCTTAGTTCCACACGACGCGAAGAATGGCTGAACAGTGCAACACATAAAGATGGGTCCGTGCGGGGTACCGCCGCGATGACGGCAGCACTTGGGTAAAGTAGTCAGGTCACTGGACCGGTGCTTGCGACACGGCAAAACTAGCGGCACTGACGCGCACGCCAAATAATTTTACAGTCACACACGTAGGTAAATCACAACGATAGTCGCCACGACAGTCTCAAGACTGACCAACATGAAATAGCAGAATTAGGAGACTGCCATACGTTCGTGATTAGGGTATGAGCTCGCAGTATGAAGACTGCATATGCCTGCCAATTTCGTTTGGAGAAAAGCTATTGGCGCTGGCGACTCCCGTCTTTTACGACAGCACAGCCCCCAAAATTCTGGTCGATCGAAATGCCCGCAGGCGGGCAAACACACGGATCGGCGCCCCTCTGGAGTCTTCGCGGCAAAACCGCTGAGAAAGGTGGCGTCCCAACCGGCCCCTGTCGCGCTCTTTCGCGTCACCGCCCGTGGCGGATTCACGCGCCCTCAGCGAGAACCGGCCAAGGTCGGACCGTCTACGCTCCTGAAGGTGGCGACCGTCACGTGACCTGCAAGGTCGCAGGTTCGGCACTCCACAGCCTTAGCCGCGATTTGCTCAACTCGCAAGGTTTGCTCTGACGAGAGCGATATACGCACTTCCCGCGCCAGTTGCCACGTTGGTGTAACCGCAAGAGACGGATAAATGGATGCCCATCACGCCAAAAACGTCAGCGGCTGAAATGAGGGCTGAGCTCCGCGCACGCGAAAACTCACGCGAGGACGGAGAGTGGCGCCGTCGCGTGAAGAGTTGAGCGTGTCGCTTGACCCGTCGCCAGCTCCCGAATCCACGGACAATTTCGCACGACGCCCGGAAGTGCATGCCCCCGCGATTTGTCAAACCGCGCTGTGCCGTTTTCCGTGGTTTGTGACCTGCCTCAAAGAGCGCGTCGAATTGGTTTGTCATCACCGCTGCCGCTGCACCGTAGAGAAAACAGTCAATTTGCTGTGGCTGTGAGGTACAGTCGTAAAATTAAATGGTTGTCGTAAGTACTAAAACATCTTGAAACGGGCGAGCGCACTACAGGGAGAGATGCGTGTAGAGTCGGGGCCGGGCTCTCGATTCCTCGTGCCGCTGAGTTTCAGGGCGGCGGGTGCAGAATCACTCGCGGGGCAAATGTTCACTCGCATATGGTTTGCTCGCTTACAACCCGGTCGAGGTGACAAATTGCGTATACCAAGCCGCAGTGCGCAGACAGTGAAAGACGAAAGCACGTCTCCGCTGGTGCACGTCGCGCAAATCGCCTGTCTCCGCCGCGCTTGCCCGAGGTTTCGCCACTAAGCGACAGAGCTAACGACGGCGGTCCTCGCCGCGCCACCGCGTCGCGGTTTTTTTCCCGCATATGGAGGCCAGCCACACTTGAAGTAGCGGGGCGCAACTACATCTGCTCCAGGACTAGCCTCTCTGGGAAGAGCGACTGAGCTTTGATCGTTGATCGTCGCCGCACTGGCCTCAGTGATGCGCAGAATGTGCCCTGCAGCTCCAGGCATGCAGCTAACACGATGCGCAGTATGCAAATTCCTCACTGTGTTCTTGAGAATAATAGATACCGGACCAAGGAATAAGCGAGGAAAAACTATACAGCGAATATAGACCCCTGGGGTAGTGATGCGACGGAGTGAATGCCTCAGTATATAGTCACGGTGTCCTATAAGCCTGACCAAATTACTGCTACGAACCGAGTCAGGCCAGGTCAGATCTTCAGTCTGTCGAAGTCGGCAGCCGGGGAGTACGTCACTGAGAAGTAAGGGCGTGCTAAATATGCCTCCCGATGGAGTAAACACTTGTCCCATATTTCACTCCTTTGACTGGAAGGAGTGCGGCGATTTTCGACAGTGATGTGCACTGTCTACAGGAGTGGCTATACTTATAACAAGAAACATGAAAAACCTTCGCCACTGTTATGGTATGGTTCCTTGCTCCAGGGACCAGCAATGCTTACTTTTTGTTGTTTTTAATGCGTAAGGGTAGATCTCGGTTATATGGGTCCAAAGGAAGAAGTAATACGGTAAAGACGGGTGTGGAAACCACACCCGAGTATAGGAAGGCAGCAAGGGAATTCGCGGAGCTATATTGCTAAACCTACATAGCCTGGCTAGGACAATCGTACAACAGCTTTCGCTGATTCACGAGCAAAGTCAGTAACCCTAGATCTACATTCTGCATGGAATCTAGAGTCAGCCGTAAGACCTTGATTACCCCCCTCCTCCTCCCTCAGTGAATTCCTTTCATTTCCCCCTACCAGCTTCGGCAGGTGGGGGCAATTGTGGCCTAGTGGCTTGGAGGGGTTATCACGAGGGCTGAATGGAACGCAATCGTATAACAGCTTTCGGTGTAAAAAAAAAAAAAAAACTGATTACACTTGAGCGCAGTGTGCATCCTTCCGAATGAGTGGCTTTAGATGAAGTAGTCTTGCGCGAAGATGCATTCAAAAGATACATTCAGAAATGGCTTCTGGAAAAACGCTGTAGGGCGAGCCTCGCCTTGGCAGCCTTTCGGCGACAAAAACCGAAAGCAGGGACACGTGGCGTTAAATAAAAACCAGAGACTCGTCACTCAAACAGAGCGGTCGTTCGTTTCGCAGCACCGTAGGGCAGATGGCCGCGAGCTGGCGAAGGACATCCCAGAAACTGATCCCTCTCTAGGCGTCGATGACGACATGTGCGCGACAGAACGCCGGCTGGCAAGAGGTCACGAGACTTGCCCGGCATTAGTCACGGGGCCGAAGCGGGCGGCGTCCTCAATTAGGCGCCAGCACGCAAGCAGTCGTCGCCATCAAGTGTGACGTCGTCGAGACAACCGAGCGCGTTCTATGTCAAAGCTTTTATCAACGTTAGCGACCGCTGCCGAAATTAATGAACCGCGAGAGAGCGGCGGCACTGGGGGAATGAGGCGTGGTATACGGGCACTGTTAACCTCGCGACTGTAAGCTCAGCGTGAGCGGCCAGTGGCGGGGTGTAATTCAATCAGCCCCAGTTCTGAGAAGGGGAGGCCAACAAAGATTCAGCTCCCTTGGGCGTTGCTTTTCTTGCGAAATGCAAACAATGGCGCGAAGCATTTATGCGCTACGTTCGCGGAGACGAGCTCGCGATGCTGCTCCCAGGAACTGCACAGGGCGCCGAGAAGAAACTTCCACATTACTTTGCGCTTCAGTGAACGCTTTCGAAAAATGCATAATTGTAGGGGAGTCGAAAGAGAACACGTTTTTATCCACCTCTAAGCCACGGTGAAAAAACGGTGAATTTGGCAGCCATGCTGACCTGTGGCGTATTAAATGAATTTTGGTAAACGAGTTTAATTAGCGATGCCTGGAGGTTAGGACCACTGGCAAGTTCGCATCCGCAGCGCGAGAAAATGCGACGCTTCTTTCTACACAAAACCGAAGCAGAGCAAATAAGGTGCTTCGTCTTCGTCCCTGAGAGCGACGAAGAAAAGGAGAGTGGGTGCAATTTGCGAAATAATTTAATTGGCTGTTTAATTAACTTCGTTATTTTTCGTAAAAATTACCGACTTCGCCGCGGATGACAGTTGTTTTTGTTCTTGGAAATATATTTACGACACCTTATTAGAAATTTTCGAAAGTTCGTCTAAACACCCGCTAGAGAGGATGACGACAGTGAAATTACAGCGGGCTTTTAAAACTGCGTAACGTGGAACAAGGGTTAGAGCCAAACACTTTTCGGTACTATAAATTCTCGGGCCCCAGCTTATTTTTGTGTGTGAATTTTGACGTTTCGGAGCCGAGTGAGCAGCTGTGAGTCACGCCGCAGTTGAGCGCCCCGGACAGAGTTCGACCACCTGGTACCTAAAGTTATCCCAAAGCTCAGTGCACGATCGTTTCCACGCTTCGTCCGAATCTAAGCGTCGCCGCAGCGACCGGGATCGAACCACGAGCCACGGCGTCACGTGATCAGCGAACACCGCGAGCTGTTACCGCAACACGTGAATAAACGCGGGCGTATGCGGTGCAGTTAGGCGCTTGCCTTCTAGTTCACTTTTTTCGTGCAACAGCGATTGAGTGTTGGAGACGCCCGGCATGGGTTCCGGCAAGAGGTCTCTAGCGCGCACTACAGTTGCGCGCAGACGCGGCGAACGTGCCGTATACGTGGGTTTTTCTCGCCCCCTTCCCTCTACGTGTTGGCGCTGTTCCCGTTGTCCGGATCACACCACCCCGGTCTGGGACAAAAAAAAAAAATTGCGAAACAAATCTATGACGCGTACAAATAAGCGATAACGTCGCACCTCTGCCCTCGGACGATTCTGACCCGCAGATAAGCCACTTTTCCTGCAGATCCGACTGCCCTGTTTCCGCCCTTCTCGTAATGCGACAGCGAACGTCGCGCTGTCAGAGACCTCCCGCGGTCGGCTCGGCTCAAAGAACAAACAAGACAGGAGGTAACGCGCACGTATGTAAGCAGGTTTTCGGTCAACGGAGGGAATCCCGCTAGAGCAAAGCAGAACGAAGTTTCAAACGAGCATTAAGCACGCTTTGTGTGTAGGCGTTTTACGCAACCTGCGGAGTGTCGAGTACAGAGAAAATACATGCGCATGATACACAGCACTCCTGACAACGCCTCATCGCGTTCGCGAATGCGTAGATGCAGTTATCTGTCGCGACATTTGCGACAGGCATGACGCGCCAGCTAGGTGGGAAGAAGTGTGCAAGCAAACGGAGAGAAAAAAAAGAACTGAGTTGATTTTAAAGGCAAGTAACCCTGTCGGAAGATTGGAAACTAGCGGAGGCTCGACCTTTGCTCTCATTGTAAATAACGGGGGGGGGGGGGGGGGGGGGTAAAGAACGCAACGCACAGAAATGAACGCACCTTCAATAAAAAGCATAGTTTTAAAAGCATACTTATTTCAACTTCTACCCCGTCGAGTTCCGCAATGCTCACAAAGCAGTAACTGGAAAAGACGGCAGTTTACAATGCGCCTACGCGGATGCGAGATACTTGGTGAATCGTTGCGCTGCTTTCTATCAGTGCAGTCTGCTATCGTGTTGTGATACTGTAAGATATCGATACCGATGGCCTCCATAGACAAGTAGGCCAAGTTCGATATCCCGATAGCGTTTGTCAGCTTCCCATTTTCTCGGCACGTGCCGCTCGAAAAACGACCCATAACACCATGGCTAAAAAAAAAACGGGGACAACACTGCTGCCTTGGGCGATAACAAGCGCTTGCTTTTGTTTTCCTGTCGTGACAACGATGTCTAGTTGTGTTTTTGCGAGCCCCGTCAATGCGAAAGCATTGTTACCTCGCGTTTCTTTTGTGCGAGAACCCGGCTTTGCAAGCTTTGCAAGAAAGAATTCATGCTAAGAGCTATCGAACAAAAACACTATGTACTAGCAATTTCCAGCGACTTCAGCAAAGCGTTGCACTCTCGACCAAAGTTTACTTCTACAAACTTCAGCTAAGCGTTGATGACACACATGATGCTTTTAATTTTTTTTTCATGTCTTAGTCGTAGAAAACAACACAACTTTGAATACCTACTCGACCTCTATTAAACCAAATTTCTTGGGAGTATCGCAAGGAAGCGTTTTAGGCCCTTATCTCTAATATATTCATAAATGATATTGGAAATCTGGACTCCTTAAAATTTGTAATCTACGCAGATGATAAGAATTTAATGCAGATGGCAATAAATCTACACGCCTGGGGAACACGTTGTTCATTAATACTGAAAAAGCTAAGGCCATAATTTTCTAAACGAAAGGGAAGCAACCGGATTTCAGATACCCCTTTGTCCATTGTTCCTTAGTGGGAAAATGGCACACATACGTCCCACTTCGTTCCCCATGCTAAATGGCTCGTAAGAGGCTTGGTTTCCTTTACGGGTGTTTAACGTCCCAAAGCGGCTCAGGCTACGAGGGACGCCGTAGTGAAGAGCTCCGGAAATTTCGACCACCTGGGGTTTTTTAACGTGCACTGGCATCGCACAGTACACGGGCCTCTACAATTTCGCCTCCATCGAAATTCGACCGCCGCGGCCGGTATGGAAACCGCGTCTTTCGGGTCAGCAGCCGAGTGCCATAACCTCTGAGCCACCGCGGCGGCGGCTCGGAAGAGGCAGTGGGACGCAGTAGTCCCACTTGTGCTATGCTCCCACCTATCTTAAGGTTTCAATTATTTGTTTAAGAACTGTTTCAACCACGTCCAATAAATGAGGTAGCGAGTCGAGACCTTGAAACTTCTTTTCGTGTGCATTGCAAGTTTTTGGCTAGGTTTGATCTGGCAAAAACAACGAAAATGTCCGATAAGGGATTCCTTTGTTCTCTCTATAGAGAGGAACAACTCTAGGTCACAACATGCAGTTCCGAAGATTTTCGAGAAGGAAGAACTTTTTACCATGCGGAAAACAGCTCGACATTTAACGACTGAATATTGAGTGGTGATTCTCAAACATCGCATGTAGAGTGTTCTTGGGCGCCAGATCATAGTCAAACATTCAGAACTACCAGCAGCAAGAAGCCCTTCCGAATGGATATGGAGGGTAAAAAAACGACCAAAATAGTTCGAGTCTCGGGTGAAGGTCGGCTCATCGGTAAAGAACACAACCTTGTGAAAGTCGAACAAAGGCGTAGACGCCGTTGGTGTTCCACAACGGGAGAAGTGGTGGAAAAAAGTTCATGAAATGGCCAGACGAAACCCAGTGAGGAAATCCATGAAGGTCAATGCATAAATACGGCCCATTTTCTGTATTCCCCATTTATTGCCAACGAGACAAATATGTTCCTCTTAACTATATGTGCTAAAATTGTGCACAAAACGGTTCTCAATAAATTTCACCTCACCAGCAAAAAAAAAAAATGTTCATCAATTTAGCAACAAATACGCTATCCTACAAAGGGTTATTAAATAGCAAACCCATTGAGGTAGTATTATCAGAAGTCTAGGAGTATTTTTGCAGGAAAATACGCCATGGGACAAGCATATTGATTATGTCGGAGGCAAATCTGCACGTGTAGCAGGCCTAATGTACCGTAACCGGCAGTTACTACCTATAAATACTAGACTTATTATCCATCATTCACTTTCTTTCCCACATACACTACGCCTTTTTGGCGCAGACAACAACGACTAAACAAATGTTCAAGCTAACAAAACTTCTAAATAGGCTGGTTAAAATCATTTTTGATAGTCCTCCAACATACACCTCCCACATTTTGCAGAAAACGTTCGCGTTGATAGCGTTACCCAATACAAATATAGCTTGGGGAAAACATTCAGGAGAAAACAAAATAAGAAACGAACTTACTATCACACATTGCATGTGTAAGAGCAAATCATTAATTCTGGCTTGTGTCTTGTTCACGGACTAATCATGGTACGAAAATGTATACAAAAGTTCCTAAAAAGCAGTTTTTCTTTAGGGAAGGTGGAATTAACCCAGAAAATTCATCAGGTAAACTGTTCGTGCTCCGTTGATAATGTGCTGATGCTGCTTGTGTTGCTGAATGCGCCTCTGAATGATTGTGGACTTTGTTTCTCTTTGATTGCAGTGGAAGAGGTGCTTGTTGCTTTTCTGTGAAATGTGTACAGATGATGTGCTCTTGTAAAGGAGATAGGAGGAAAAGCTGTTTTTATGCAGCGTGACCACCTCCCATCTTCTCATGTACAACAGATGGAAATAAAGCGAAACTGAATTCAATTACGTCCTCAGCCCCTTCCATTGTCGGTTGGTTTTAGTTACACTGTACACTGTAGATGGCTGCGAGTCAACCGAGTGAAGGAAATTGAAGGAGTGCAAGCGATTAAAAGCTACAGTCCGTACAGCCCAACTATCAGGTCTGGTCCATGAGTTGCAGGCTGAATATATGGTGCGCTGATCTGCTATAGAGCGTGCATGTCGATATGCCGATGCACGTGTGTTGCAAGTGCAGAGACAAAGCAGATTTTGTACATAAATAAGTTGGAGAGTGTCGTAAGAACGAGTTACAACTTTCACTTCGCAGTCCCTATGGCAGTTCCTTAATTTCGTTTTAATTAAGCATCATGCACTTCCAAAGAACGATTCGCAAAGTGACCTAGTTGTTTGGAGCCCGATACCGGTGGTGTAGCTGTTTTCGTGTTTCTCAAAAGGAGAAAAAAAATACAAGAAAGATATCCTTTGCCGCGTCCCGCAAACAGAAAGGTTGTGGCAGATTTTAGGTCAGGGCATTTTGCTCCCAAAGCAGCAGCATTGTTCGAACTCCACTAACCCTCTTTCCAGAATAGTCATCGGCAGGGGCATACAATGCAAAGATAACAAGAAAGCTCTTTCTCGCCCACCAAGCTATGGCGTGCGGCGTCAGCCACGTGTCCGTAGCCTCCGGGGGATGTAGGTGATGCTCAAGTCGGCGAATTCTCCCGACACCGAAGCGCTGTGTTCGGGTCTGGCGACCGTGAGACGCTTCGCCATTGAGCAGCAGCAGCTTCGCAATGGAGTGTTTTGGAGCTACCCGCCACCGCGTGCCCAGTCAGCGGGTCGGTCGCGCCCGACCAAAATAACGGGGGCTATCTCAGCAAGAGATAAGCGTGGCGTGCTAAGCCAAAGAGAGAAGGGTGCTGCTCCACCGGCAACGGACGTGGCTCACGCTGTCGATTCCTGTGCGCATTTCCAATTTCTGCTTCTGCCGTTTCACGCCGCTTGTTCAAGCCCACAGCTTTATCGATGCCTCGAGCACATCAAGCCTGGCTCGCTAATAAACAGAACAATTTTTGATGCTCTCGCCATCATAACTCCAAAAATCGACATTTACGTTTTCAAGCTACGTACGTAACGAATAGTGTCAACTTCAAATGAGCAACCACTGAAGTCTCCCTGCCTTTCCTCTGGCCTGTCTCATTCTCTCATTGTGGTGATAATGGACACCTGCGCTTTCAGACAAGGGAGGGGAGAAGATTTTGACACTTCAGCCGGAAACATCTTTGGATATTGAACGCCAGCCAAGTTATGTCCGCTGCGTGTCCACGGGTCGACTCCAAAAGGCGAGTACTGGAAGAATGCACCATTTGTACACGTTCCTTTCAAGAGACATCTGCAAACAGCCGGCACAGGGGCCATACGTTGGCCTTGGTCCTAATAATTTGAATCTAGGGCAATGACATTGCAAGTCATGGTTGAGTTACTGCCTCGTTACCCAAACTGCCGCAGCCCAACGCTTCGCGTACTTGTCGAACATGTAGTGAGCAACGGAGAACTGTCTCCGTGCATAGCGCCATTTTGAGTTGCATTTTCTCCCTGTTATATGGGGCTATGTTTAGGAAGGAAAGAAGTATGTTTAGGGTGCTTGCGTACGCTTCAACGCCTCAATTACGCAATGTCTGCGTAATGTTTCTAACGAATCGAATACTTAATCATAAGCTGTTGCGCATGTAAAGCTCCATTACATTCTGCGCGACCGTACAATGTAAGGCTTGGTTACATTCAGAATTCGATTTTTTTTAAGACACCAGTATTTCTAAGAACGGCCTTACATTGCTCTGCTAACTCACCGTTCAGCTCCGAATGTCGAAGCCTTTACTATACTGTCTACAACCAGCTATATTAAACTGGGAGGACGCAAACATTCTAATCCAGAGGAATGGGATGTTAAGGGCCTGAAAGATTAGACTGACCAGCTTATCAGTTGCGCGCAAGGACTGAAGTAATAGAAAGGTTTATCACACGCGCATCCCCCCGTATCACACGCGCTCATCGGATATCCCGTAACTCCCACCTTAACGCCGTCTACCCCGAGCACTCTCGCACTGTAACGTATCAACAGTCTTTCTTCCTTAGAAGAGCCAACGACTGGGATGGCCTTCCATCCAAAGTGGCGACCATCATCAATCCAGTTCATTTCAAATCCGCCGTCGAAGATCATCTATGTCCAAAATAATACAATTTTAGAAGCCCACCCCTCATGTAATGTCCTTGTGAACCTTTGAGGGACAATAAATAAATAAGCTGTGCGTCCGCTAAAACTTTGCGTACGAAACTGGGGCACCTCACGCGCAGTGCCGGCCGTCCTGGCAACGGCAGGTTTAGATTAGATAACTAGCGTAGCGACCGAGAAGCGTAGTGTAAGTCAAAGCTCTTGAACTGTGCGTGTGCGTGTGTCGTAGAAACTTGTTTTCTTAATGGCGGTATGGGTGCACTCAAAGGTTTTGTTTTCTGAAAACCGGAAATCAATAAGCGCAAATCGAATGAAAATGTATATTACGGTACAAGGTTGGTGAAGTACTTCGCATGGTGCCGTTGATATGGCGACATGACAGTGTGCGCCGTACGTAGGTAGGCTTAACGTAATATTTGAACAGTGTCCCCATTGAAGGTTACGCTATACCCAAACGTGTAATAATTATTTCAGAAAGACGACGCGATTCGTACAGAGAATTATCGCAGCCAAAGTCACTAAAATAGAGCAAGCTAGGTTAGCAGTACTATTCAATCGTTCGTAATTGCAACCGGGAAATTCACATAGCTAAGATCAGGCACAGGTTAAATCATTAGTTATTCGAAATTGCACACTGCAGTCTTTTTACGTGCATTTAGCTTTTTCGGTGATACATGCACACTATAGTTGTCATCTATACACGCTGGTTGTCACTGCCATCCAAACAGGGCTCCTTGCTGTCTCCCAATTTAACTGTTATTGCAAATGTTATTTACTTGTTCACTGATATAAGAAAAGAGTCTGAATTGTGCACACATTACAGGTTCCATATTTTAGCACACTGTTGTCGAATACGAATCCAAATACACGAGAAAATTATGACATTCCCGGTAATATGGAATATGGAAAAATTTGTTGTAACTGCAGCAGTTCTGCATATCACAGAAGGGTGACCGTGAAACAATACAGATTCCTTTGTCGTGCTGAAAAACACGAAGTAGCCAAAATTAAAATAGCACAGTGTGGTGACAATAAAAGAGGCCAAGCCATGTGTCACTGTGCTGAAATGCACGCCTTTGTTTGTGCAGCGCCTCCTCTATTTTGCACAAGCCAGAATGCAGCAGTGCAAACAAGCCTGGAGAGTTGTGCTGAGAGCCAGCCAATGTTCACACATGCAGAAACAAGCTGGCATGTGTTCTGTGCAGCTAAAAAAAAATTCTAAAAGTGTCCATGTGAATGCACCAAATTGATAATTTTCAGGAGATTACATGAAAACCGATGTTACTATAATGAAAGGAAAACAGCAACTCTACGAATAAGTTAGTATTGAGTACAGGTTTGCGCTTTTCCATGTGTTTCACTGCTGTCAATGTAAGAAAATCACTGCAGCTGTAATCCGACTACATTCAGGACGATGTAACTGTATATGCAATTTAGCATTGTTATAGAGAAGGAGTCACCCTTTTATAAACGCTGTAAATGCTGGCCCCATAGGATACCTGGCTGGGCATTTCATACGAGGAGAAAGATCAAATTACATGCACACAGAAGTCACATGCGTAAACACAAGCACCTAGCAATTTAACCACATCACATAATGGAAGTTTCTGCATTGCTTCGCTTGACACAGGGTAGGATACAAGCACACGGGAAATACTGACACATATCGGCTCGTAATGAAGATGGGTATGACTGAGGGTAAAAACTAATAGTGCAGTCCTATTAGCGTTGGTGAATAGGCCCTTCTCGAACACGCAGACGGTTGTTCTGGAGGGTTGGAATGTCGGTATGCATAGTAGGATTGCAGACCACACAGCAATCAAAGCAGACTTGTTAAATGAAACACTGAAAGGGAGGTCAATAACGAACGTAAAAAAAAGGGGGGAAAGGCCGAACTACAATACCCTTAGGGTTGCCTGAGATTAAAAAAAAAAAAACTCAGGATGAGCAAGTGTTAGCATGGGCCAACTGCTGACAGCCGGCTAGGATCAGTTAAATCCAGCTCAGCTCAGTTAAATCCAGCTTTGAGAAGCGTAAGCATCTGCTGGAGTCTTTTTTGGCATCACATAAAATGAAATGCTCATGAAAAAGAGCTGCACTAGTCGGCACATATTAGAGATTTGTGCATTGTGAAACACCAGTGAATGAGTTGCGACAATGGCTTTTGTTCGTACCTAAGTGCTGCTGATCTGGTGATAACTGGTGATACCTTTGGCTCAGCTCATGATCACATGCCGGGAAAGTTGAATTCATTTAATTTGTCACCAAATATTTATTGCAGATATGGGCCCGCGCAGCCACCAGGAAATAAGAAAAAGACTCTCCAGATGTGAGATCTGCCATGCACACCAATGTTTTCACACAGATCTCACAGTGCCGCCGGCATACCATCGTAATCCGGCCACTCATAGTCGCAAATTGCACTTTATGGAGCCCAATGCCGCAGAATGCTGGCGACGTGTCTGTAGTCCCGGAAGAAAACAGCTAAACAGCAGTGTAGCCGAGGTTGTTTCGCATACGCAAAACACAAGTTTCAGAATGGACTCGTCGCACTCACGGCGGTTGTTTAATAGAGTACACACGAACGCCGCAGGAACAACGACTTGCGCTCGCGATCACTGAAACGAATACGACCCGCTGCGGAACACGAAGTTCATTTTGTCCCGTCACACTCACGGCAGTTATCAAAGACAGTTCTCAATAAGGAGCACAACCAAAGAAAAATGGGTGGAAAAGAAGAGCGCACTTTTAGTAGATGAGGAGGAAAGAAATCTTTGTAAACGAGAACAGCTGACACCGGCTATGAAGAAGCTTCTCTGGCAGACGAAAACTCGAGAAAAGGAAAAGCAGTATCGTTCTGTCTGGCCTCAAAATGGGCGTATTTTGGTAAGAAAGGCGGAAGGTTCCTCGGTTATCCACGCCAACAAAGAGGAAGATTTGAGCGCAATAAGATGAGAAACAAAAATGTGCAACTTACTAAGCCCCAAAGTAGGCCGCAACGAGGCTGGTTTATTCTATGGTCGTACTACCTATGCGTCCAGCAAGACCTGCTTGAACCTAGAACGGTTACAATTTTCTTTCAGCATGACAAGACCCATGACTCGCGATAGGAATCTGAACACTGGCCTTCTGAAGCCGCGTGATTTGGCAGCATCCGTTGGCGCTATGAAAGGGAACAGGAATGCGTTGTCAGCCCGAAATAAGGAAGACGCGATCATAACGTTACTTGATAGCTTTACTTTCCGTTTCGACGTGATAATGGTGACTGAAGCATGGTACCGCGACGAATGGGAAGTGTTGAAATTACCTGGATATGTGTCGTTCTTTTTAAACCGCTCGAAAAAGAAAGGCGGTAATGTTACGTTACTGGTGAAAAACCACTTTTTACTGCGATGTACTTACTGACTGGTCAAAGCTAACAACCGATTACGAGGTTTTGTCGATAAAATGTCTTATCTGGTATTCTCTCGACCATTTATGGGCCTCCTGGAAGGGACGTAGAAACTTTTTTCGTTTCTTGACTCATATTTGGGTTGGATTAATGACAATAACTACGATTTTATTCTCGGCGGCGATATAAACATAAATCTCTTGATCCCCTCAAGCAATCGGGATGACCTTTCTAACTTTTTAACAGCTCACGCATGCACAAATGTTATAACGACTCCAACTCGCACTCGACTGAATACAAATATAAAGCAAACAATGTACTTGCGCTTTTAACAAACTGGAGCGTGGTAAACTCCACTTATAAATGTTTAGAAAACGAAAGAAATTTTATTCCGCCCGAAAAACAAACCAGCGAACGTAACCTTCAGTCTTAGCCTTGCCGCATCCAACGTTGAAATGGCGTCCGTTGTCAGGAGTCTCGGAGTTCTTTTCCACGAAAGCCTGTCGTGGGACGCTCACGTTCAAATGACTTGCTCCAAAATATCTCGTAGCGTAGGAATAATATCGCGTTTGCGTTTTGTTTTGCCGCAAAACAAAATTATTGCTTTATCATTGCCTGCTTTTCTCCACACTAAGATATTGCTACATAGTCCGGGGTACTACCACTGCCACGAATATCACCAAAATACATGTTGCAAAAGAGAGTTGTGCGTATGATTTCTAATGCTGCTTACGACGCACACACCGGGACAATTTGAGAAACTAGGTCTAGTCCCACTTCCCAATCTTTACTATTCACTGCTTGCCTCATGCTATCAAACCTCGATGAAGAAAACTGACCCTCACCTCAAGGAACCAAGGAACTTGCTGCTCTGAAATTCGATACCCATTCGTTGGGGCTATCTCAAATCTGGACGTCGCTGCCCATTCGTCATTTTTATTGGCCCCATCCTTGACAAGACTGCCACTTTGCAACATCTTCCAAACAAGACGTTCGTCGCAAGGTCGCGTCGCGTCTGGTGTCTGTCAAGACGAAAGGGGGGGGGGGGGGGGGGGGGGGGGGGGGGGCTTCCGCCGCGAAACAGCCTTGGAGGGCGAGAGCGAAGCGCGCGGCCGCCGCTGCTGACACTGACGGGCGCTTCTTTTCAGCCGCCTGTCGCTGGGTTGGGGAAGGGGTATTCAAAGGGACGCTGTAGCGGTGAGGGCGCCGAGACCGGTCCTAATGACCCCGCGCATCATCGATCCCTTGCACCATTGTTCGGCCCGCGCGCACGGTCGCGTCCGCATGCGGCTCAAAAAGGATCGTACCACGCAAGTCACGCAAACACCGCAGCGCAAAGGCGGCTGGCTTGCGTACGTACTCAAGACGCAGGGCTCGCGCTCGCGTTCTGCGCATACGAAGTACCGTCCCCGCAGGCTCCTTGCGTACGCTAAGCCATAGCGGACGCACAGCTAAAATTGTCTAATCGCTAACCGAATCAGGTCAACCTTAGCCTAATCAACCCGTATATATAGCCTTCATAGATTACGAGAAAGCATTTTTCTGTTGAAACCGCAGCAATCATGCAGGCTACAGGTAACCAGAGGGAAGATAAGGCACATGTAAATGCACTGGTAAATTTCTTTAGTTGTTGCACAGCGACCATAATCCTCTACAGGAAAAATGATAAAGCACCAATCAGGAAAGTTATAAGGCAGAGGCAGGGAGACACTATCTCTTTAATACTATTCACCGCGTGTTTACAGGATAAGTGGATAGAACTGGATAAAAGGATAAAGAGTTATAAAACTTCATAGATAATGTCAGTTCATGCAAATCGGTTTGCTAAGGAGAATAGGGTACGAATTGCTGAGAATGATTGAGGACCTAGACAGGCAAAGCTGAACGGTAGAATTGAAAAATTACTATGCACACAATTGAAGTAATGTTGAACAGTCTAGGACGGGAACAACAGCTTGCGACAGCTAGTAGAACATTTAAAATGGCAAGGGCAGGCAGTGACCGCCGATCCTGACCATAGCTATAGAAATACAAGGCTGGGGTGGAGTGCTTTTGGCAGTTACTGTGAGGTCATAAATTGCGACTTACGAGAATCCCTCGAGGGGACATTATACGACAGCTGCATCTTACCTGTGCTCACCTATGGGGCAGAAACGTGGAGGATAACGAAAGGGGCTGAAAACAAATTGAGGATAACGCAGCAGGCTGTGGAAAGGACGACAGATGTGTAACGTAAAAAGACGGGAAGAGTGCAAAGTGGGACAGGGAACAACGCGAGTTAAGGACATCCTGGTCGAAATGGGCATGGGCAGGGCGCATAATGCGAGGGAAGGATAGCTGATTGTCCGTAAGGTTAACGGGACGGATTCCTAGAGAAGGCAAGCGTAGCAGGGGGCGGTAGAAAGTCAGGTGGGCGGATGAAATTAGGAAGTGGGCGGGAATAAGGCGGCCGCAGCTGACACAGGACAGGGTTAGTTGGAGGCATATCCTGTGGTGGACGTAGTCGGGTTGACGATTTGATGAGCGCCCTTATCCACACAAATAATGACACTGCGAGATTATTCTGTGCTAGCCTTCCGTCTGTTATTGAGCGTATTTGTTCATTCGCTGATGTAAGCATTCTACCGGCTGACTCAACGTGTAAAGCCCGTTAGCATGTGTAACGCATACTCGACTGCGCAGTCACCTGAACACGGTTTCAAGGGACACCGCTTCCGCTGGAGAATAAATAAATGCGCGACGCTCGCGAGCTCAGCAACTTTCAAGTGAGCTTCGATTTCGATGCCTCCCGACGATGTCCGGGGCAAGCCTGCGTGCTATTGGTTAATTACCCACGCCTTGGAAAAAAAAATGAAATAAAAAAAATCGAGGCCGCGCAAGGTCAGCAGCTACTGACAGATGGGCATGTGCAACTATAACTCGCATAGAGTGCATGCGGAGGCTGCATCACTGCATTTGCTGTGCAAAGCACCTTTACACCATTCATGTGGAGAATACCATGCGCAGAATCCCTTCCCACGTTTTTTTTTCCCTTTGAAGCAGCAAATACGCAAACGCTCCGCATCCCCACCACTGCAATGCGAGAAGTCGGAGTAAATTGGTTAACCTTAGCCTGCTTGGTTACCCTACTCATGGCTAGGACGTAGAGAAGGGAAATTTTGCCGGTCCTTTCCATGAATGGCCACAAAAAAAAAAAGAAGTTACAGCGTCCAAATGAAACAGCTATAAAAGAAGCTAAGGGACGATGCCTTCATGCCACATCGTGTACACGCAACGAAAAATTGCAGGCACACAAGCCTAACGTTTAGAAGTCGGGCAACCTTCCCGGCAAACATCCGCGGACGCGCTAAGAAGGGATGTATTCGGTTTCCGAAAACGAGGGTAAAATTACGCGGCAACGGTGTTTGTGAAAGTCGAAGCGCTCTCGGGTAGAGGCTTTCGCAGAATGAACGCCTTCCGTTTTGACCAACGCTCACGTGCCGTCCATCGGAGAAATAGCTTGAACCGCCCTGGGAGCATCGTATGGAGCCGTATGTGCGAAAGAGTATAGAGGAAGCCATGATTCACACCCAGATGCTTAGTCACAGTTCAGCCTCATATTTAGAGTAGTCTTACATTGTAGAGAATGGCCAAACCCCAACTGAGATCTTGCTAATGCGTTATCGTAGCTTGAAGTTGGTCGTGCTGAAAGCAGCGGCCGACTCATATGGTCACATTTGGTGCAATAGCCTTGTCTCTTCGGTGTCAGCAAAACAAAGATCGGACAAGGGTCCGACATGGTGTGACCATTAAGGACGAGGTGTCAAGAACAGCGCCAGGACATCCGTGGTGACCAGGAAGAGAGCCAAATTTCGGGCAAGCATCACGGTTCTGTGGCATTACTTGTCAAGAAGAAAAATTAAAAACAATTCCCCACCACAACAGGTTCACATTCTCCCTGACCAGCGATGAGCGCAATACGGGGAGGGGGCATTGTCAAGCAGCGCCGTCCGTGTTAGAAACGGAAGGGACCTCCCGGATACATTGCTCTTTTTTGTGGGGGTGGGGGGAGGCGAGAGGCACAAAGATGCTTTCAAGGGTGTTCCTTGGTGGGACAGTGCACAAGAGCAGGTTAGCCGTGACATCCAAGGAGAGGGCGCCGGCTGAGCACAAAAAAAACAATAAAAACACCAGTGTAAAGAACCGCAAACTTCGCCCTGGTTAAGAATGGTTAGAGGGGCGAGTTGGGTATACATAACGGATAATACAGAAAGAGACAGGGGATAGAAATGGGCACGCGCTCTATGCATCTCCACAAATACTTCTCAACTGGAATATGTGCGCGAATAAAAGAACTATCATCTCGGTGTGCGTTTGTTTGACAAGTTGAAAGCCCTGAGAGGGAATGTAGCGAGTGGGATGTGATCAGTGCGAAAGGTTGCAGAAATTACAGCGAGCTAAAGTGTTGGCTTCCATCCGTCGTGTCATGACCAGCACCTCTTCTCCCTTCCCTTCTCTGCTCGGTTAGCTAAGGCAGCTGCACTAGCCGGACAGCTGTTCGCAACCGCCGCACAAGCGATTAAACCGCTCGATCAGGGTGCAAGGCATGAGCATTAATACCGCAAATGTGTGTGACAAGCCATCTTTTTTTTTCCTCGTGCAATACCTAAGTCATTCTCAATTTTACAGGTGAAATAACGGAAAGATCCGCACTTGCACACAAAATGGTTAGCTTCCATAATGCACAAGGGCTGCTCGCCGCTTTCGAAATACGAGAGGATACAAGATGTGTAGTCCGCAGCCGCCTGGTCACCCCGACTTGGAGGGACCGAAACTGTGGGATACTGAATAGGCACGATGTACAGCTACAAAAGCGCACAGAAGAATCTGGACCGCGCCTCGGTGGCCAAAGTCACCTGACGCGTTACCTAGCGAAAAGCTTGGACGCTAGATGTACGTACATGCAAGTAAAATTTACTTTTGCGCTGGCAGCTAAGGTAAAATTCAATAATGGCAGCGAGTGGGCGAGTTGGTTTTCCATTCTGACATGTGAAAAATTCTATATAGGGCAGACAGGAAGATGCCTAAATGAGAGGTTAGGAGAGCATAATTACAACGTGGAAAACAAAAAAGGGGGGACACATGAGTATCCATATCATGAGTATCAATTAAGTGCAAATGCAAGAAAAGCAGTTGGAAGGCTGTCGTCTCGCTTTTCACAGATGGGAAATACTTTTAAAAGGCAGGTGTCAAACAACACGAAAGATTCTGGCGGCTGTAGAGATAGCATGAGCGGGCAATGGTTGCGTAAGCGCTCCACCAATTTTGTTGTCCGGAAAAGAGATGTCATATCTTACATTGGCCACGTGGGCTGCAAGATAAAATCACCTGCGCATGCTTACAAGACCATTACCACAAGTATAAAATTGTTTTTCTGACAAAATAAAATAAGTTGCAAATAAGCGCTTCGTGTGTCTCGCTTACTCTGTCGCCCTTCTATTTCTACTACGGAACGCAACAGGAGAGAAAGCCCAAATACAATCTAAATATTTAAAGCACGGATCCATTCAGGTACAAAGCCGATATCAGTGCAGCATATCGTTCCGCGTTTGTGACCGGAAACTCGTTTCGCAAGCCGAAGATCGTCTTCTGTCACGTCTTATCGAACATTTTATCTTCCACGCACGCAACTGTAGCCTAGTAACCTTTCCGCTGGCTTGAACTTTCTAGTAGTTTTAAATGGGGACTGAATTATCCAGTCTAAACCAACTGAAGCAGGAAAAGGTGCGCCGATTTCGTGTTTTGGAATTCGGTCATAACCGAAAAAAGAACAGCAGAATTAGCCTGTACGCCGCAGCTAACTGCCTATTCAGAGTCAGTTGCACTTGGTTAGAAGCGAAAATGAACCAAGAGCGGAAGCCGGGACTCGGTGAAAATCAAATAGCTGAATCAATCAGGGCAGTTGTGTGTTTCAAGGCATTGCTCCGCGGCCACAGACAAGTATCTGCAGAACAGAAGGCCCCCATCTCGTCAAACGTGGTTTCTCGCCTAGGGGCCGCTGCTTCGATAAGTAAGTAGGTTTTGCCACATGTAACGACACTGACGAAAAACCATGCATAAGGGTCAAGAAAAACCCACGTGAATGCGAAGTTCAGCGGCAGTTCCATTATGTCCGTAAGCACGCCGACCACGTGATGCACTGCCCAGTCGTTCAGTCCAGAGTACAACACGAACATGAAAACCCAGTTTGTAGAACCAAACTTGCAGCGACGTCTTTGTGGGATGGTTCAGTCATTTAATTCCCGCTTCGTTGCTTTTCGCCTCGGTGGCTGACTGGTTTTGGCGTTCGGCTACTGATCTCAAGGTCGCGGGTGCAATCCAGGCCGCGACGGCCGCATTTCGATGGAGACGAAATGCAAAAACGCCGATGTGGTTTCATGTGAGCGCACATTCAAGAATCCTTGGTGGTATAAATCCATCCGGAGCCCTCCACTACGACGTCCCTAAAAGCCTGAATCGTTTCGGTACGTTAAAACTCCACAATCCACACTTGGCTTATGGGGGTTTAAGGTCCCAAAGCGACTCAGGCTATGAGGGACGCCGTAGTGAAGGGCTCCGGAAATTTCGACCACCTGGAGTTCTTTAACGTGCACTGACATCGCACAGTACACGGGCCTCTCGAATTTCACCTCCATCGAAATGGGACTGCAGCGACCGCGATCGAACCCGCGTCTTTCGGGCCAGCAGCCGAGCGCCATAACCGCTAAGCCATCGGGGCGGCTTAATCCACACTTTTATAAAGGCGATAATATATAACACCTTCGACTAAAAGAGCTCTAAATGCTACCATTCGCGCGTTATCACTTGCAGATGGATTGCTCGTGCTAACATAAAAACCACGAGATAAACTGCGCGAGACTTGCCCCCACGGGATTACCACATTGTATCACCGAAAAACCGTAAGCCATCCAAAGAAATTCAGCAAGAAATAAAAAAGTGCGTCAAATTCTCTCAGAAAATAGAAAGCGAGAGATCTAAACCCAAGTTATATTAAGAAGCTGACGCCAGTGCAGGTGAGCAGCGCTGAAGTTCAATGGCTTTACCGCGCTTTTCTCGGGCAGCATAGCGCCCAAGACTCGGAGCATTCCCTTTCCACTTTATGCTCGCCATGCAAGCGCATGCTGCATTTTTGTTATGCAAGTCTTCAGTACAGCGCTTTGACAGTCGGCAGAAAGAATAAGTAGCAGAATATCGGGCCCTGACAGAGTGAAAAAAACATTAAAATTGGGAGACACTAGAATCTCCCAGGTGGTGCCACTTTTGTCAGTGGCCACGATTAAAACTTGCTGCGGCACTCAACCAGACTGCATGCAATACGCTACAGCTGCTATATTTCACAATGAAAGTCTTCCGAACGAAGTCAAGCCGTCTAATAGGTTCGTGCCTGCTGTTTATACATCAGTCGGCAGGTGAAACTGCCATCATCAGACAAAAGGGCAGGTCTCCATTTCAAGCCAACAGCTTGTTTTCATTCCATGCAATAAGCAAGCCCTACAGTGGGCACCGCTTTCTAGTCGAGGAAAAATGGAGAGACGATGCAGTACGGACTGACCGCAACCAATCGTTGAGGCGACCGTACGGCACGTTCCTCCGCATCAGCCGAACATAGTCTGCACGTAAACAATAGAAATGAGATAAAACACGCACCGAGTATCACCGGATGCCTTTTGACGGGAAGAATCTGGTTCCACATCCTCTCGAAGACGGTGGCACCTGCCGCATCTTCGACGCAGAGCACCGCGCAGGCGATCGAAAGTAGGGCTACTTTCCGGGCCGGCGACATCGTATTAGGGAGACTACGAAAACAGAACAAAATTTGCTATCGAGCGCAAACTTAAAAAAAAAAAAGTAGCGAGTCTGAAGAGAGCGCAAACCTTGGGCGGAGAGCAGAAGCGGCGATAGGATTCACAAAAGCACGACGACGAGGGATGCGGGCCGACGGTTTGGGAGCAGCAGCCAGTAGACCACGGTCGCCTGTCCGAGCACGCGATGCGGGGTGGCGGATGGTATGAGTCGGCGGCCGACGCGAGGTCTTTTTCAAGAGCCCCTCCTCTGCGAACACGCGCAGATAAAAAAAAGAGCGGAAAGAGAAGAAACGAAGCCGGCGAAAGGCGGGAGCTGAGCGAGGGGAGCTAGAAAGACCGCAAAAAAAAAAAGTAATAAACACGCGGAGGCGCAGGACGACGACGCATTCCAGCGTCACGTGCAACCCCTGTGACGTTGCAGTGACGCAACGATAACGCGTGTGCCCATTGGTCGATGGGCGCGCCCCTTTGCGAGGCGGGACAATCAAGAACCCAGCTGCTTGGCGACGAGCCTGCCGCCATATGGCCGCAATGTGCGGAGCTGCGCCGTTGTCCGGCGCTCTTCAGATTAGGCGCGAACTGCACCCGCGGCGTTCCCCGAAGGAGAGGCACGGCTGGCCCGCGTTTCGTTCGCGCTTCCTTTTACAAACGCTCACGTGACAGCCGCTTCCGATGACGGGACAGAGTGGAAGCGATCGGTGAATGGGAAGAAGCGACGCGACGGAGCTGTGAAAAATAAACATCGGCCAGAGCTACAGTAGGCGTTGTTCATGCATCGATGACTGCGACAGAAACAGGTACGACACGAAAGGCCGCGATTTTGGCTGCCTAAGTGTAGACGTCTAATTCGAGGGTAGAGTTTCCAACACTGCGTTATTTGCGAAGATTACGGTGAAGGATCACAGCAGGTACTCGAGGGACCCCACCGAGTCGCTGTGAGGGCAATCCTCGGCTTTGGATTTTTTTATTTTCAAGATGCCAGTTACGTACTAGTCACAGGCAATCATGCAGTGCAGCAGTGCGTACTACTGGGTTACCGACTGACTGGAGGCGGATGCTCACCTATTGTGAAGAACATCAAGAGATGCAGTGCGTATGAAGCTTTCAAAACAGATTGAAATAAATCGGACACTACAGTTGTATCGCGCATTAGAACCGGTAGAGGTCTCACTCCACGAGGGGATCAGGAAAGAAACGTTTTATGATAACTCAAGAGGCAGTGCCCTCCTCTTTGAAGCTAGGTCAGGGTGTTTTAGAACGCGCAGCTACACAAAAAAATTTAACGAAGAAGATGATACATGTGATGTGTGTGGTAAATCTATAGAACCAATAGAACACCTCATTCTAAAATGCGATGGTATCCATCCCGATGTCGATGCAGGCACAGTCACTCTTCCTGAGGCCTTAGGGTTTAGAGATAACAATAGTCAAGGAAATAAATCTGTGGTGGAAATTAGCAAAAAAGCGATTGGAGGATTGGTGGCACAAAATCAAAGAGGTGACATAAGTTTAAAAGTGTAGGAAGTCGCATTTTAAAGAAAATGGCGAATTTTATTAACTTACAGCAGAGTTAAACAAAGATAAAGGGAAAAAACTGAGCATGGTGGCAACTACCACTGCCCCGTTTCAAAGGGGACGCTCCTACCTTCCATCCATAGCAGCTGCTGTTTCGAACTCACAAGTGAGCGCAAGTACGTAAAATTGACCTGGTCCATCCACTGATCCGTCTGCTTGCAATTACTTGTGAAAGACCGTCTCAACCACCGTTATATTCTCTTGCACCGATACTTCGAAGCGTCCTCATGCCACGCAGAACATGCGACGAAGCAAGTTTAGCACTGACGATGCAGCAGGCAACTGATCATGACCACAATTTCGCGCGTCACGCTGTGAAAAGTTAGAGGAGAAATTTTCACTATTGAATACTTGTATCCATGGTAAAACAGCGCAGAAAAACACGAGCGCTCGTGTCGTCCTGTTTGTTCCGTCCTCGTGCTTTTCCACGCTGTTTTACAATGGTAGTAGTAACCAATTTGCCCAGCTTTCCGTACTTCTGAATACTTGTGCCTCGGGAATAATGACAGCTGGCTCACTAAATAATGGGAACATTTCCCAAGTCCTTATGCGGACCAGGACGCCAAGCAGCTTCACTAGAGGCAGGCTAGAGTTTACAATCTCCTTCGTTGAGGGCAACGTGAGAGCGCAACTCTCGTTAAGGGGCGTGTACCATCCTTCTAGACCCCACGCTCGAACACGTTGGTTAGCCCCAGTTAGTCGTTTTCAAGAAGCGTCAATGCCTTTGTAATGAATGCCTTGCAGGCGGCTGTATTCCATATACAAAAACAAACATTCAAGTTGTTCAGAGAAGGCGCCTCACTCTCTCGCAGAACCGGACCGGGCGGGTGTGAACGCACCCTGCGTGGCGCCCGTCAAGGCATCTTGACCACCAAGTTTTCGCGAGTTCCTTGCCTCGCCTGCTTCCTCGCACGTTTTTCCTTCTAAAGCAGCCGCCCTCTGTACTGAAGTCTTGCTACTTTGTTCCCTCTTATTTGTGTCTCCCTACAATGCCGCTGCGCCTTGAGGGCGTCAAGATTAATTCTCGTCTCAGAGGAAAGGGTTGAGGACGGAGTCCCCGTTCAGGGCAGCGAAGAGAAAAGAAAGAAAAAACAGCGGCCAACTAGCCTCGAACTCGTGATCCCGAGCACCGCAGAAACCTCGAGGGTGCCACGCACATCGGAAACAAAATAGGCACAGATGTAAACGTGTCACGATGAGGCAAGGAAAACACAGCCATCGCTTTCCCTGGGATACCGAACGCAAAAGTGGGATCTGAAGTCGAAAACTACGAAAAGCCATATTAGGTGACGCTCATATATTTGTAGTTCGAATATATAGTTCATATTAGACAAACATGTCACTTATCTCGTATGCGCGACGCTTCCGCATCACGGTGTAAGATACCGCGTGCAGTGCCAGTGATCCAATAGCTCGCATTAGCTTCTGCGATTGCCGACCGCAGGCGCCCTCGAAACCCCCCTACACGAGTTTACTTCTTATCAAGACTGCGGATACGTGCTAAGGATAGTGTTGCTCGCCACGTACCAGGATTAGGCTCCGGTTCACCATGATCTGTATGCGGAAAAATTGTGCGCAATTTGAACGGTATGTGCTTGAGTGCATCCGTCCAAAATTTTGTTAGCGTGCATGTTATAATGGGTTTGGTTACGAGTGCAACTGCCACCAGAATAACACTGGTATGGCATATACCATCTCAGTGTCATTCTGGTGACAGTTCATAGTTTGCGTTGCATAACGCAAACTATGCACAATAGGATCGGAGTCTCGACTCTTCCGAGTCATAGGCTCATTCCCAGTTCAGCTGGCGCCTGTATTCCGCAGTGCAGATATAAGAACAGAAGACAAAACCTACAATAGGGTCGACGCCCATCAATGGGTACGCATCTGCCGTCCCTTATAAAAATGGTCTATAGGCAGTCTATAGACTTCCGGCTGACTCTATTGCCTTCCTATAGATATATCCTTTTGTCTATTGATAGTCTATAGAATTTCTATTGACAAATGTCTACTAAAAGTGTATGGCCATAAACCTATAGATTGTCTATAGACTGTATATAGGATTTGTATTGCATGTAGGTCGTTCTCTAGGGTTTGTCTATAGAGAATCTATAGACTTTATAGACGGAAGTGTATGGACAGTCTATAGACTGTCTAAATAATTTTTTGTAAGGGATGTCAGCCATCACGACCGTGATAGCCTTCTCTGCACTGATCGGTCCGACATGTTGGTCGCGAGTCATACGTTACATGATAACTCGACCCACTTATTTTTCATTCTTAGGGCATGGCTGATGCATTTTATTTGTTATTTTTAGGTCTGCCTTAATTTACTACTTGCCACCCCGCCAATAGAACGAACAGGCTGGGACATGTTTCTAAACATTTTACGGTCGTCCCACCATAGTTTGCCACCCCAACCGCCACTGTTGTTGCCGCCTCGCGGGAATTGAAAGACCGGGGAGATCAACTCGCGACGCTTGGCAACCTCCGATCGGGACGAAAACGGTCATATACTCCTCCGCATTTAACGACCGTTGGTCTACTTCATATGTACGAAGCGATTATTGACAATTGGCGTTAGGCCGCGCAGCATCTTGCAGCACGATCTTGTGCAGCTTGATGCGTTCACGCATGCGTCTACGTTTCGAAGTCTGCAATGATAAAGTATGAACTTGTGATGAAGGTGAAAAGCTACGATCATTGGGACTGTAGATGAATCTGACCATATATGCAATAAGATAAAACAATCAATGTAATGCGCGCAATAGGAGAACAGACAACTGAAGCGTGGTCACGTACCGGCCAGACTGACCAACTAAAGCGATTTGTAAGTTGAATTTTTTAAAAGTGGGTTTAAGGTAGCCAAATTTTCAAAGTGCTTTTTTAAATATTATCAATGCGAGCATGCCGTGCTCAGCTATTTGAAATCATCCAAGCAATGGAACTCACTGACATGGGCCACGCAATTACCATTATTACTGTAACAGAAATATAATGGCTACTTTTTCCTACTGAACGTCATGGTGACCATATTAGTGAGATCAGTTAATTTGCCACGCTTTGCTCCATTGGTAAAAAAATTAAAATACTTTACTGCAACGTTACTAACGCTCATGATTAACAGGAACTAAACGACGCAATCATCAACATTGTTACAACCCTGCTGGGACACGTCGTTAGACCCTCGTTGACACCGCGAAAAAAAGGATGTCTCTGGGAACCTACCCGCGGAATCTTTCCCACGCTGTTCAGGAGGGGGGAGATGGCCTTTCCTTTGTCTGGTTCGCCGCGATATGCGACCGACGATGGACAAGACGACGGAAGGAAGAGGGGAACGCTGCCTTTCTTTAATTAACCGTGTCTGACAAGAGCTGTCCCGACCGGAGAGAGGTGTCGTTTTAGGAAGGATCGCACAAAATGTTACCAGCTCCCCCTCTCCGAAATAATAGCGCGAAGTGGGCAATCCGTCTTGTTGCGTTTTGCCGGTCAAAAACATCTCCAAAGTACCCCTCTCGGCTTTTGAGACCGAAAGCGTGACAAAACTAAGGTTCATTTTCTTAAGGAGCCTGGTAGCTTGCTTCCTTTGGATCTTCCCTTCCGAGAGCCCGCCGAGGTTGTGGCCGCGGCGCCGCACCTGTGTTTGGATGGACACGCGTAGCGAAGGACCTCCTCCGTATGGGCACCGTGCGGGAACCCAGGGGGCAGCACTCTCGGCGAACAGGCAGCGCCGCCGGTGGCCGCCGGAGCAAATCCGTTGGGAGAGACGCGGCCGCCTGAGTCGGGCGAGCGCCTAGTTTGGGGCGGCCGTCGGAATGTTTTCAGGATTGTTGCAGCAAGGTGGGGGTGATTTGGGCTAGTTGGAGTGACACAGCGATGGATAAACTGTGCGGGAACAAGAATACACCAGACAGAGAGACAAGGAAGAGCCCTGGCTTTATGCTGGGCGTTTATTTCCAAGTAGCAAAGCACGAGAAACAGAGCAGACGACACAAGGAGAAGGGTGCCCAAGAATAAGGAGAAAAACACAACAAAATCAAGGAGAGGGGATAAGAGAACACGATGAAAAAGAAGTAGAAAAATACAGAATAAGATTTGTGGCAGCCCCCGCGTGTGGTACAGCGCGACACAAAGCCAGCCACGAGCACGTCGACGAAGCGGTGCGGCCGGAGGGTGAGAGGTGGGGACGCACTTAGGCAAAAGCTCAGAGAGCGGAAAGAAAAAGAACGTTGTGAAGGAAGTGGCGGTGGAGAAGGAAGGAAAGGATGCGGAAGAAGAAGAAAATTGATGAACGGAGGTGGAGGTGAAACAGAAAGAAAATGCAAATAAATACCAGAAACTGACGAAAGGACTGAAAATTCGCTTACGTCAGCAGGCTAGGTTCATAGAAAGCGACATCTCTCTGTCTGTGAGAATAATTGAGGTAACTGATGTAGTAGACAAACATAATTATCTTCAAAGGTTTCAACTGTCTCTCCGGTGGGGCGCATTCCTCTTTCCTGATGACAGAACAGTCTTTAAAGGATGGCATGTAGCGGAGGTCTCCGCAGCGAACATCAATAAGAAGCCGTTTGATCATTCCCTCCACATCGCACTGGTATGCGCACAGCAGGTCGCTGATCCAGCATACTAGGCAGACCCTTTACTCACGAATGTTTCGATTGGAACATACGAGCTTGATTTTTTTTTTTACTTGCCCTCAAGACACACCTGACTGAAAAATTTTTGTTTTCGCGTCTGTATGGTCACAGAGGAAATCATCGCAACTATAAAATTTATTATCGTCTTACTTAAAGACTCAGTTATTTTTGGAAAATGGACACATTTTAGCCTGTGTCGACGCCGAGTGTTTGTGGGGCACTTCCCCGGACAAAAAATTACAATCATCAAAAGAGAACAAAAGTATTGACAAAGACTTGCTTTACAATTAGAAGGCAGCACTTTAACAAGACAGGAGGAGGAGAGAGAAGGAAGGGTACAAAAAAATTGAGAAGAGGCAGGGGGAGGTCGTCATACCTTTCGAGAAGAGAAACGGCGGTGGAGTTGGAAGAAAAGGGTGTAGGTGCGGGGGAAAAAAGGAACAAGGAGTGTAAGGACGCACAAAAAAAAAAACTAAAGCAAATGGACCTATTCTATGCAAGAAAGAGAAATAAAAATAGAGCATCCAAATACAATTCTAAGCAAGAGAGACGTCAGAAAACAACGCATTGAAATACGAGAAGCTGATCAAAACCTTACAACGGCCAACTTGCCAGGTTTGCAGAAGAAGCGGCATTTCTCGGTAGACGGAACAATGACGTAGTCTTCTGCAGTAATTTCAAAGGGTTATGTTGTTCATTTTATTTGTTCAGATATGAGAGCAAAGATTGGTGCCTGACAGCGGCGCCGGCTACTTCTTTTCACATATTGGAAGAAATCACTTGGATTGGCGACCTAAATGTCAAGCAAACATAATATACACACTATGAATCTGGTGAGGCGGTTTCCGTATTTCACGGTCACTGCAGCGAACGCCGATGTGCCAGTTAATTACTTTTTCTACATGGTGCTGGTGCTTACGCATGCTACAGCGGACACAGTGACCCGTTTGGAGAATATAGACCAAACCACAGGTTATAATTGAGCGTTATGGAATAACTATCTATGTCGGCGCGCGCCACCAGACGCGTTCTGTGGTTCCTAGTGCAGGCGCTTTCCTTCTGTCGGGTAGGCTAAATGGAAACAGAAAATACGAGGGCAACATTGCGGAATAGCTCGATTCTTTTAGATGGTGAGAAAAATTACGAATGCAGAGATTTGTAGAGTGCCTTCTTTTTCTCTTTTGGCAACAGCGGCATGCGGTGAATACTGACGTGATTGCCGGCTCACTGCCCGTCGGGACGAGAGCCATTCACTGTTCCCGTCACTTCGGATTATAGAACTTGTTTGAGGACGTGAAAAACATTGACCCTGGTGAATTCAAGTATGCGCTATTGCAGACTCCGGCGCAGTAATTCGTCTGTGACCACAGGATATTACCAAAACAACGAGCGAAGGAAGAATAGGACGCGCTCCCGGTGCGGAAGGTGCGGAAGGGCGACCGAAAAAAAAACGCCAGTACTGTCAGCATACCGCGGCGTTTGCTGGTGCTACACTGAAGAGGGCTACGATAAGAGTGCTTTCTATACCTGTTTCCGTCGTGGCCGCGCGAATAAGAGCGCTGCAGTGATAAACTCGGACGAGTACCGCAAATCGGCATGCGCCTTATTTGTTGGTTGCTTTGTCGTGCGAGCTTTGGTTTGCTCAGCGCAATGCGGCTTCGCTACTCGTGGAGCATGTGTATGGTAACACGTTTACTCACTGCACAGTCCAGACGGCAAACCACGTCTGCCAGTCAGCGGCAGACGTGGTGCCCAAAGAAGCAAGTATTTTGCCCCGGATGTCAAGCAACGTAATGCGCACCACCCTGCATTCTTGGCAATTTCCCCCGCAGCGTATGCAACCGCGAGTCTCCTATACAGGGAATCCTTAAGGATGGTTGAGAAGCACAAATACACTCTAAGAACAATTCACCGGCCAGGAGTTGCTCCATATTGCCGTATTGCTTCAACAGCACTCGGAGCGATTTTGTTCTTCAGTCGCTTCGATGTTAGTACTTGCTTGCGTGCGCAGCACGAAAACTTTCGTGCAGTATTTGTTTTAGGATACATGCTAATTTTCAGCGATTACACAGCTTTATTCGTTTTACATCGAGCATAGAAACATTTTTCTCTGTATTTAAATCCGCTGCTGTAGGCTGTGCTTCACGGTGACATTCCGCTTTGTTCAGTGCACTGATTTTTGACCGTAGCAGGTGTATAAAAGCGGCAGGGGAGGGGTGCTGATGCAATCGCAGACGTCGCACCGCTAATATGCCATCAGGCCGTAAATTTCGCATAGCGCTGCAAGCGATACAGAGCAACTTGATTTCCTTGTTTTCTCTGGGTCACTTTTATACTGCATGATACCGAATAAAACAATTTCCGAAGCTGAGTAATTTTTTACACCTAAAAATAGAGAGCACGCACTCAGGCCGACTAGTCTGCCACAGGTGGTCAGTGCCGTCCTCACGCCTGCGTTTTTTTAGGGTGGCTTCCCACCGTCGTGAGTTATGGCATTGGTGTTTTAGCGGCGTCATGATTGCAGTGCCCTCAAAACAAGCTTTGAAGATGCATGATATATATGATGCATACGCGGAACTCACGCGTGCTGTTGATCTCGGAAACTCCATGACACCCACGTAAAGGCGGCCATACACGATCATAAGCTATATTGTAGTACGTATGTATTAAGGAGCCAGGACCGGCACTTGCTTCACGCCCAGCTGTGTTTACATTGGTTCCCTTCCACACAATGCTGCATGTGTTATAAATTGCGACGCGCGAAGTGCAACTTAAGTAGACAGATTTAGACCTCAAGATACTGGCGCAGTTTTTCGAAAGCGCAAAAAACTGGCGTTAAACAGGTTCACTGTGTATAGGGCGTGTAGAGCGCGAAAGCACACTTGGATTCCAAAAATTTGAAGCGCACAAAGAGACGAGGACGAAGAAAGAAGACGTGACACACACAAGCGTTCGTGTGTGTTACGTCTTCTTTCTTTGCCCTCGTCTGCTTGTGAGCTACAAGTTTTTGGAATGTCTCACCAACATGCCCAAACAAACCACCTTGCCACACTTGGATGTTAACCACGAGCATTGGCACGGAGCTCGTTTTGCTTGAGAGTGTTTCTTTAGCGGCGAGCAAATAATTTGCTGTGCAAACGCTTCCGCCGTTCACAAGAAAATCGGAGCGAAAAAAAATACTAAACAGGAGTTTTACATCGCAACCCGTAGCGCAGCATCAACACTGGCATGCTTCCCGCAGTGCAGTTACAGCAGGACCGGTATCGACGTTGGCAAGAAGCTGTGGCGATCCAGTCGTGTCGATAAACTAATCTCGAAAAGCTCTTGCTCTTCGGAGCAGTAAAGCTCCGACAGAACTCTACGAACGCAACATAGAGCCGAGGAATAAATGACCAAGCCAGCCACGCTCCAGTGGCTCGTCTGCTCCGTCCTACTATGTCATTACTCATTTTGATGCCAGGAGGCAATGGGTGCCATATTTAGGCGCGCCACCTGGGCAGCGCAGGTTCCGTGCCTCGTGTTGAATTGGCCACCGCTCAGTGCAAGGGACGGAGCCTTAGGGTATTTAACAGGTGACCTGAGTGAGAACGATGGCTCTGGGCCCTGGCGACAATTTAGGCTCATCCAGTCGCTCGACGCTATGAACTTTTAATTCATGACTGCTTGCTCTTTTCTAAAATATGTAAATAAGTTTCGTCAAAGTGCCATCAAACCTGCTTGTTTTTGTTTCCCCAACCTTCAAGTTCCGTCTTTCCTCACCCCGAACGCTCGGACACGCTGCCCGAAGGAGCCCGGGTTCGAGTGAGCCCCTGCGCCACAACAACATACAGACGCAGTGTCACCGATTACATTCATTACATCATTAATGAAAATTACAAACCACATGCCATCTGGTCATGTCTATTACACTGTATGAGAGCATTCACAGCAGTCATTACTCCCACATGATGAATTACATACAGAGGCAATGCTTTGACGTGAGTAGATGCGGGTGCGTCCGATGTGTATGCACTTCAACAAAGCTATTTTTAAGCTGTTCCTTCCAGCCGCCCACATGAGGCTGAATAGCATGTGGCTTATTGCTTATTTTAATATTCCATTAATTTGCCACATTTAGTTATTCTGGGTTCAATGCGGCATCTGTAGTCTTGGTAAAGAGTTCGGGTAAAGTGAATGCGGGTAAGTCGAGAATTACCAATTCCACATATGTGGGCATCAACCCAATAACGCTATCGGGTCATACGCTTAAGGCGGAGCTTAAGTGTCGTCTCCATTTTTTTTTTTAATGGGAAGGTGCAGCAATGCCTTGTTTCCACGAGAAAAGTGCTCCGCCTGTTTTTTACAGCATTCAGTGTGAAAAAAAAAAAGCTTCCCATCACCTGACTCCTACAATAATACACTAGCAATAATACCCTGAGTAACCTGTAGGACAATTATAAGAAAAGGAGACAACTGTGTCGGCTTTATGAGGCATGCGGCTTTGTTTCTCTCCTCGGAAATTTGGGTAGAATGCTCACCGGAAGCAATGACCGCAGCATAACTTTCTGCAAAGCCACTGCTTGGCAAATCTCCGATGGATTGTCGGTCTCAACGACGAAGTACCCCGGTAACGGACAAGGCCGACAGAGCTTTACAAAGATGACATAGAGTATTCAAGCAAGACTGCGCAGCACGAGATGCGATATTCGTGTCTGTTTCTTACATCTTCGATAAGTTAAAGCAGGCCCCCATTCAAGAAAGCGGCCGGTGGCCTTGACCGCGGAGTTACGCTGTCAGACACCTCGCAAGCCCGAGGCATAATCGTCCACCAGCAAGTCAGCGTTTCCGGAAATAACAGCACACGTCTGCACAATCTCGTCTCAAGCGGGAAAACGAAAGAAAAAAGAAAAGTCTGGCTGCTGCAGATGCATTAGTCGAGAGTGTCAGTAGACAGAACTTCAATAACGTTAGCGAGCTTAACGCTTTTAGTTCTGACTGTGCAGAGTACAAAAGCGTCTGATGTGAACGGACGCTTTGCACTTCGATGCGTTTCCCAATCGCTGTACAAGGTCCGCCGACACTGGCCCCATCACGCCACACGTTGACGGCATACAGTGCAGGTATTTCTGCTTGTACGCGCATTAGGCTGCCGCTCTTAGCGCATCAGTCACGTGTGTACGCACTGCACGGTTTATACTCTACGATTGCCACCGAGAGAGAAAAAAGGTCATTCCAGTGCACGATAACGATAGCGAAACAGCGCGCGGATGGGTTTCGTTTTGTTTCCACTACTGCTAGCAAGCGGCAAGCGGTGAAACTATCGAGTGAAAACGGGGGCAGTCTGGGAGAAAGGATGTCCGCATCGGCGGAGAGGGAAGCACGGGGTGCATGACAGGGACACGTCAGTGCGCGCGTGAACACCTCGCAACATGGGAGTTTGTTTTCGCTATCGCCCCTTTGCTACCTTATCGCGTGGTAGCAAAAAAGAAAACGAAAAAGCAGACCCGCGATCGGCCAGAGCCGGGACGGAATGATCGCCGACGCAATCAATCGAGGGGACAGTCAAGGACAGATTGCACCCGGGATTCTGCGCGGCACGGCCCGATACGGTATCGGCAACGTGGCCGATAATGCGTGGGCGTAGCTGGAGGCACGCACCGAAGGACATGCTACGCGAGCTCGGGTGTGCGTGACATCATCGCGCATAGATCCAAAGCAGTGTCCGCCCGCCGCCAGACACTGGCTTCGCCTCTGTTTCGCTACGTACAGCGCGGCGGACACTGAGGAAACCAGTTTGAGATTTCTTGATCCCCGCCACTTAGTCACGCTGATCTGTACCGCGCAGAAACGGGTGATCGATTTTTGAAGGGCCCCGTTCTATACAGCGTCTCCTAGAGAATACCGTGCAATGATCGCGTGACGCTTCCTTGCCAGTCCGGATTCACATCAATCATTGTTTAAGGCCAATTGCGTAATTACTGCAGTCAGGGCGTCGGAAGGCTGCACTGGCGGCTATTAAATGGAGCGTACCAGTGCCTTCAGTGGAAAGAGTTATTTTGTGTAATAATAAACGCCTTTATTTTCCAGAAAACATGTTTACAATTTTAAGACACGTCTACCCAAGCCATAAAGGCTTGTATGGCAGTACTCGGCAGTCGGTGAATGACAAAGATATTGCAGAACAGGCGTGACAAAACAAGCAAACCAGAACAAAGTTAATACCAAAAGTAAACAAGAGCCGCCGCGGTGGCTGAGTGGTTATGGCGCTCGACTGCTGGCCCGAAAGACGCGGGTTCGATCCCGGCCGCGGCGGTCGAATTTCGATGGAGGCGAAATTCTAGAGGCCCGTGTACTGTGCGATGTCAGTGCACGGTAAAGAACCCCAGGTGGTCGAAATTTCCGTAGACCTTCACTACGGCGTCTCTCATAGCCTGAGTCGCTTTGGGACGTCAAACCCATATAAAGCAAACCAAATGTAAACAAGAACAATCAACAGTTTATGTTACGGACATAAGAGTTTTTATGAATGCTTTAATTGTGTCAGCAAGAAAATTGAGAAGATAGAATCAGGCAGAGAATTCAAAATTTTTGGTATATAATAATTACGAGTGAAGTGCCCATAATGATTGTAGCAGGGGGGACCGTAAAACGAGGGTGGTGTAGAAAAGAACGAACAGGAATGAAAGGAACCAAAAATTCACTTTGGCAAAAGTGAGCACGAATAACTACATGGTGAAAGAGGGCATCAAAAGAGGGCAGTTGTAAAAATGAAAGCAATTTGCAGTCCGGTGAAATATCCATGTTGTATGCCACGGATAGAAGGATGTTCCTTAGTATTGCATTTAATTTCATTCGCCAAATTTTTGAGCAGTGATAAAACAAAGTGACTCCATATCTGAGGATACCATAAATAAGGGAATGAGCAATAAGCTTGCGAGTCAGAAAAGGTAATAAATATCGAACATTGTATAGCGCACATGATAAACCACGATGCTTGTTACATACTACGGTAAGATGACTATTCCAAGCCATATCTCTGTCAAAAAGTATACCGAGGTATTTGACACTATTTGAAAAATTAATAGGAACGTAACAGTTAAGACAATGTGAAGAATGTAAAAACAATGGTTCAAAAAAGGGAAGCTTTTTAGGGGGATTATGAAAACAAACGGGGTAAGTTTTTGTTAATTGAAATATAATTGTTTAAAAACCAGTCCATAACATGCACTACATCTGTTCCAAGAGCATCCATGGCCAGAGACAGAGAAGCATTTATTGACAACAATAGCGTGACATCGGCGTATTGAAAAATGCAACATTTTGCTACAGCATTTGATAAATCCTTTGCAAATAAATTGAAAAGCAAAGACGATAAAACAGAGACCCGTGGAACACCTGCCAACAAAAATGACTGCGCTTCGATGCCCACCTATTTCAACAACTTGAGCTCGACTAGAAAAATCGGTCTTTCAAAAAATCCTTAAAAGGACCCCTAAATCACATGACATCGTTTCTTTAGCAGTACGTCATGCCGAACACAATCGAAAGCTTTGTCGGTGTCCAAAAACAGACCCCATGTGAATTAATTATTACCAATACATGAGTAAATGATATCAGTAAAACTTTCTAATAACAAAAAAACTTTCGTTTACCTACAATGAAACCAAGCTCAGAAGAGCGTGTTGTCGGGCAAGTTGGCTTTGCATGATATAGAAGAAGTTAGCGCAAAACTTAGACGAAGACAGAGAAGAAACACACAGGACGACAGACGAGCGCTGCTGTGCCTCTGATAGGATATTATTCTTGAGAGCAAAACTGTACTTAACTCGGAATAGGTGCTTTTCAAGAATCTGCGCAATCGCAGGTAGAATTGAAATAGGCCTATCATTTTCAATAGCCTTTAACGAGCCACTTTTATGAAATCGCTTAACTATGGCAACATTTAAATTGTGTCAAATGAAGCAGTCAGTAAAAAAATCGTTCAACATGAAGATAACTGCCGATTGCAATATCGTAAAATTACGTTGGCGGTCACTCATTTTGAAATTATCAATACCTGCAGCTTTCTTGGAACTAAAGCTAAAGATTATGCCATGAAGATCTTGGGGTGCAATACAGGGGAGAAAAGCTGTATAAACTGTGTAATATAAAGACCGTGGAACCTCATAAAGGAAACTTCCTAAAGACCTGAGAGAAAGACGCATTAAACTCAGAGGCCGCAGAAGGCGTCTTTGAAGGGCCTAACAAATGAATCGCTAATTGATTGATTTGGGTTTCGTCCAAAAAGGCAATTAATAGTTGACAAAGTTTTACGTGAAGAGTGTTGGTTGTTATGAAAAGCTGTATTGAAGTAGTTAAATTTCGAGGATCGAATTATGGCAGTAATTTTATTTCTAAGCAACCTGAAATTATCTTTGAGGAATGTGTTGTTGAGACTACGCTTGCAACGTGTCCAGAGGGCGTCTTTTTTTGCAATGGCCTTTAGAATGTCACTTGTTAACCAAGGAGGATTTGGGTTGCGTTTTTTGATCACTTTGACCTTTTGTGATAAGGCAGTTATGGAACTGATAACCTGTAGAAATCTGTCATACACGTTAAAAGACTTAACTACCTCGAGGAAGCAGACCCAGTTAATGTCTGCTATAAGGTTATCGAATGGGGCAGTGTCTGTATATGAAGTTCGCTCCTCTCTTTATTAGGGTGTGATTTATTTAAAGAAGGAAAAAGGATATGACAATTTACAAAGTAATGACCTCAAAGTTTGTATGTAATTACCGAAGAGAAAGACTGGGAAAATGGAGCTCTTATATTGACGTGATCAATACAGGAAGCTACGAAATGTTTCCCAGATACTCTTCTCTGGTGTAGCCTTTTATCGTTGGTTCAATACTATGTTTTGCCCAGGTATTTAGGTATTCGCCAACAGATGAACGTGCTGGGGACAAGGTGTCAATTTTGAGGTCTCCAATGAGGCATATAGCATGATTTGGCAAATGGGAGCCAAAAATTTTTCGAGCTTTCGAGTTTAGTTTGCACTTCATGCAAACCGCGAATCTTGCTACAGCTTTTGCCACCAACAGCGAAGTGGCAAGACCCAATAACGATGTCACATGAGCGCTTGCGATCCTTACGCAGATCCGACGTTGCTACACGGCCAATTTTAATCGCAATCGATCCTGGCCCTGCTCGACACCAAGCTAGTTCCCTAAGCCCGATGGAAATTTTCATTCCGGATCGAGGAGCTGCCGCGGTAACCCTCGTGCGCACATTCAAACGCAAACAAATAAGCGGCTACACTGCTTGCTTGCACATCATTTGTAAATTACACGAGTATATACCGCAGTCAAAAGAGACTACTTTTACGCGGTGGTGACAAGGGCTGCCAGAGCACATGCATCGTTGCCTGGCATGTTGGAGAGCACACTTCAACCAGGATCGACCTCAGTCAAGATCGGAAGTGTCCGTGTGGCAGCGGCACAACATGACGTGCAGTACGAAGCCTGATCTGCACACTTCCACGGACAACTCCTGTCCCGGTTCCGGTCACCCGAATGGACTTTCACGCACGTTGCGCGGAATTCTGAGCAGCAGCAGCAGTGTACCGGGATGAGGTGGGGATCTCGCTGCATACAGAAGGAGACGGGGTAAAAAAAAATTGGTGGTGGTTTAGCTCTGGTTAAACTTTGACGCGATAGCTACAGCTGGCCGAGTGGAACTTGTCCTGTGACCAACCACGTGACGAACCACGTGATCAGCCACAGCGCCTCACCACCGGCAGCTGCTGCGCACCACGTGACGAACCACGTGACAGCGTGGCAGCGCCGCCAGGCTGAAGACTCGAAATGCTACAGTAATGTAGCTATCGCTACAAAAAGTGGTTAACCTGAAGGTGGTCACGCTTGGTTACGCGGCACTAAGAAAGGAGACGAAGTAATCATGGAGGACGCCAGCAAGGACGCTTTTGCGACAGAGTTACAACTTGTGGCGCAAGTGTGACGACATCAGATCATAAGCTAACATTGTGCACCACACCCATTCAAGCAACAGCAGCTCGTACTATCTCGAAAACTACTTACCCAGACTTCACAAACGCTGATGATTCAAGCATACTTAATTACCTAATTTCGGAGTACGAATCGTTTGAAGAACTCGCTAATTACCAAGGTACAAATATAGATACGCTGTGGGGAAGCTTCAAGGCCATTGTATCGCACTGCATCAAAAACTTTGTACCATTGAAGACCAAACGAACAAATACGCGTAACCCTTGGATAACACGCGATATCATTCATGGGAAACGCAAAGTAAAACGACTAAGGAAATCACTAAAATCAAAAAATGACTCTCAGGTAAAACATAAGTACGCGAACGCCATCCGTGAAATGAAAGCAAAAATTATGGCAGCGAAAACAAACTACTTCTCAGTTACGCTTCCTAATTTTTTAAAACACTCCCCTGGAAAATTTTGGAAATACCTCAGCCCCAAAACACAAGAAGACACCTTCAATTGGCAAGGACAAAATCAAAATTTTGCAAATTCCTTAAATACATACTTCCAATCTGTGTTCACAGTTGACGATGGCTGCACACCGGAGAGTATTCAGCGCATTCAAACACCGCTAGACATGCCAACAATAACTGAGACAGGCGTGCTCAACCTACTATTATCAATAGACACAAAAAAAGCAAATGGTCCTGATAATATTCCAAACACTTTTTTGCAAAGATATGCTGAAGTCAACGCGAAATATTTACATTTATTGTTCAATAAATCTTTATCAACCTGTAGTCTAGCTAATGAATGGAAAATAGCGAAAGTTATTCCTATACACAAAACAGGAAGCAAAGATGACGTTTCAAATTATAGACCAATATCACTAACGTGCACGGTAGGAAAATTATTGGAACACATCATACTAAAGCATATCACCAGTTATGTTAAGCAAGAAAACATTTTATCGCCTGTTCAACATGGATTTCGAAGGGGACTTTCAACTATCACCCAATTACTCGGACTAACACATGATTTGTTCCAGAGCATTGATAACCAAAAGCAAGTTGACTTGATTGCACTTGATTTCTCTAAGGCGTTTGACAGAGTAAGCCATAAAAAACTAATTAGCAAACTTAGATCAACTTTAGGTAACGGCCCTATTATCAACTGGATCGAGGACTACTTAACTAACCGATCTCAGTATGTTGTAGTTAACAATGAAATTTCTTCTACTGCGCTCGTTACGTCGGGAGTACCCCAAGGGTGCGTCCTTGCTCCACTTTTATTTCTTATCTTCATTAATGATCTGCCCTCTAACATACAAGTTAAAATTAAACTTTTTGCCGATGACTGCATACTTTACAACGAAATTAACACTGTAAATGACCACGATGATTTAAACAGCGCCCTTCATGAAGTGGTAATATGGTGTCACAAATGGCAAATGGAATTGAACATTAAAAAAACAGCCTTCTTATGTGTAACCCGTAAAAAACAAAGGTCCGAATATGTGTACAGCATCAATAACATACCGCTCACCCGCGTTCACGAACACAAATACCTTGGATTAATCATTTCACATGATCTAAGATGGGAATCACATATTAACAGTATAGTATTATCTGCTTTAAAACGATTGTTCTTCCTTAGAAGACGGCTTCGAGAAGCGCCACCGGAGACCAAACTGTTAGCATATAACACATTTATACGATCAGTTCTCGAATATGGAAACACGATTTGGTTTCCCTACACACAACAGCTCATTAACAAACTAGAAGGAGTACAGAGAAAGGCAATTAGATTTATCTTTAACAAATACAGGACCAGTGATTCACCATCCCAACTGCACTAAGAGGTGTTTTTGTTTTGTTTAATTTGTATTGTTTGATTCATTGTGCTTTTGTTGTACTGCTGAAAGATACTTATGCAATGATGTTTGGATGAACATGTAAATTGCCCACATGTACAATCTAGTGGTAGATTTTTTTTTTTTTGGTGTTAATGTGTTTTTCTCTGAATTGTTTTCTTTTGTTTGTTTTGTTATTTTTTCTCGTTGCCTGTCACTGCTGCCCGGTATAATGGGGGCTGCGGCTCAGTCAAGCTGTCTATGACAGCTTTTTCTGCAGCTCCTCTGTCACTTTTTTGAGGCAGAAATAAAATTGATTGATTGATTGAACTACTAAACCAAGCATGTATTCTTACTTTACAGAAACGCGCCAGACTAGCACGACTAAAATTATTGTTCCAATTAGTTCATAACTCGTTAAACATAGATACTTCGTTATATATATCTGTAGATGAATCGAGACCATCCCGGCATAAGCACCCATTAACCCTTAGAGAGTACGCATTCCGAACCGACTGTTTCAGATATTCATTTTTTCCGCTTGCCATAAAAGATTGGAATAGTTTGAACCCCTCTATCACTACTAATACATCTTTGCAGAAATTTGTAACTCTGGTAGAAGAACAGTTGCGCGATAATTAAAATAGATAAATAAATAATAATTATACAAGTACAACAGACCGCTCGTATCACTGCATATAACAGCATCTGTATGAACATACTACTTACAATGTATAAATCGCACCCTTTTCTGTGAAATATACTCTTTCGTTATGTGTTTTATTTTCTGCTATCTGTGTTTTTTTTCCCATACTCATGTAATTACTTGCAAACAACAGTGTTCTTAATATATACCATTCCATTTGTATTTGCTTTGTACCTTCTTACTATGTGCCCATCCTGTAAAAATCCCAATGGGATTGACAGTATCTGAAATAAATAAGAAAGTGAAGCAATGAGTATAGAAAGCCTTCAGGAGCTGACGATCGATATTTGAGATGGAATGGCATTGGAAGCCATCGCAATCTGATTCAGTAGAAATTGCACATCTGGCCTGCGTGCCTGTTTCTTGTACTTGTCAGCGGTCTGTGTGCCAGTGGATCACAGACGCTGCTGAAAGAGCTAGAAAGCCCCGTTCGAACGAAACAGGTTGCGTTCAACCAAAGATATGTTACTAAGTCCTGCGTGGCATTCTGCTGCTTCGGCGCTGGAGGATTCGCCTTTCAAAAGCAAACGCAAAACACGCTGAAAAGAACCAAATTGGAGCCATCGACACAAAGAGAATAACACCCCCCCCCCCAAAAAAAAAATAAAAAATAAAAAAAATCTTCCGAAACTCGTAGGCGCGCCAACAGTACGAATACGTGGTGTCTGAAACATTTTTTAAAATGCTTCTATTCCCGTGTGCGTAACAAGCGGAAAAAATAACTCCATACTTATCCATACGATCAGGCTCGTTGTCGTAAACTGTGGCAAACTACAGCTTCGCGTACACGCATACTGATGACACGCATTTCATTGAAATGAATTATCTTCAATTATTTGGAGAGCAAGTGGTGCACGCTGTCCCCGAAACAGGGCCGTCACAGCAGCAAGCTTGGAAAGCTCAGTACTCACCGAGGTCCGCGAAATACCGGAAACCGGAAACCGCTGCGATGAAAAACCGAGAAAAATAAAAACTGCGCTGCGAACCGCACGAGCCAGAGGTGCTCCCATTCATCGCGTAGTTATGTAAACGAACCCTTTGCGAAACCGCTCCGAAATTCGTTAACAGCAGCGCGGGTCCACCCTGTTCGTATCGACGAACGCTGCAACCGACGGGCAACTCTGAGCAGTGACCGAGGCGACAGAGCCCAGGCAGCAACTATCGGGCTGACAACAGATCTCAAGTTGCACCACTCAAAGGCGCGTTGCTGTCAATCTTGTCTGGAACGTGCGTCTTCTCTCTTCGCCCCCTATCACCCGGCCCTTGCCTATCACCCTTTTCGGACTTCTCCGCTGTGTGTACGGAAACAAAGACCATAAGAAGCGCGCCGTGGGTGCGCCAAGATTCGTACAAGTGTAGCAAAGCGCGTACCCAAGGTCGATGCGCCGGTTGCCGACCAGTGAACGACTCTGTGCTGTCACCACGTTCACGCCCGAGCCCACGTTCGCGTGTCTTCCACCGTTTACGAGGACAGCCTATGCACATGTTAGCGCGTATAAAACGGGTGCGTGACCTATGGTGAAAATTCCGAGACTACGTGACCTGATATTGTCGGGGTAGTTTTGCATGCACACCGTAGCGTTTATTGATGTTTCTGAAAAAGCATGAAGTCTTGCGTTACGTGCAAATTTTTAGAGGTTTTGTAGAATCGTGGAATTCGATTCGCAGTTTTTCCCGCGACTGTACAGGACCCGAAAAAGCGTAGAGTTATTTCCTGACGGAGGCCAGCTGCTGCTACCAAAGGTACGCACGCCGCTGCTTATCCACACGCGTCAAGGTATCGCGCGGTGCTTTCGAGTGCACACGCATGGAGGGGCCCATCGGCACCGCTTTTCCATTACGTCAGCAGCCGCGCGCGTGACCCCAGGGCGACGAGCAAACATGTGGCAGCACCGATTAGCAACCTCATCTGACACGACTCATTACCTAGCGGAGAGCAATGCGCAAATCAAATGTTTGCGCAGTGACAGAATAAAGGCAAACGGAGGGTATCAGTACCAAGAAAAGTGTGACGTTTGTTGCGCACATGGCGGAAAGTTAGCACTGGCGAACAGGCAGCATACTACAGAGGTAACTTTTCGTGGCAACGAAGTGACGTCACGATTCCTACAAGTATCACGCGCTCCTCAAACTATACAGCAAATACACTTGCGTCTTCCAGTGCCTCACCCTTTTCTCCACGCACGATACACATAATGGCTCACTCACGTCCGTTTGGGATTTAGCAAGTATGGAAAGGAAATGAACCCCGGTGCCACACTTTCCAGCTATATATTTTAGTTACAAAATAAAGCTGCTGTCAGACGGTGTATGGAAACTACCAATCAAAAATACTTCCTGCAACTATACGCTATAGCAATGCGACGGTACTTGTCCCGCTCAAAAATTGAGAAACAACCCATTTTCTTGTGCCAAACGGCTTCAAATCGCACTGTTCGGGTAACACCGCCAACGAGCCTGCTCTGTCCATAAACTGACTATTTGAAGCCTCGCGAGCACAGATGGCAGATAGAAAGAAACGGTGCTTACTTCGCAACTATATGAGCCGGGACATTTGCGATGGCGGGAAGGGTCGCGTTGCTCCTCGGCGTTCCAGGCGGCTCTGCTCTCGCGCAGGTGGGAAACTTCAGCGTCCTCCCCCCGAGGAAGCGAGACGCACCCGTGCCAGAAGAGCTCACGCCAGCAGCACGGCGTTGTCCGAGGACTGACACACCGGGATCCCAGTGCGGTCTCGTCGAGCCCCTTCAGACGGACGAGGAGCTGAACACGTACCCCAAGACATTCTTAGTCATTACAGATTAGGAAGATAGACACTACCTGTAGCATGAAAGGGCCTGAGCAAAAAAGGAAGAGGTCATATGGAGAAAGTTACAGGCGGGGGTTTTCCCAACCCACCAGCACTAAGCAGATGGCACTCGGCGATCCGAGACCCGAGGTGTAAACCGTGTGATAAAATTGCAGACATGATTCACATGGTGTGGACATGCCCTATGTACAACGAAGCAGACAGGAATATAGAGTCCTGGAAGGCTTTAATGGTAAGTCAGAAAGAAGACGAACAAAATAAAGCCATCCGTCTGGCCCTGGACACCGCTGACAGCCTGCTGAAAGGGGAGGAAGATGACGGCGGTCAGGACTCAAGTCTTCACCGCCCTCTGATTCCTTGACGGCTGCCAATAAAGTTATTGCATCATGGGCCGAAACGGCGTCCAGCTCGGGTTCATAATAAGGTGCAATCGCTGCCTGGTTTCTTGAAGAAGTTTTCTCAGCGCTACAAAAACGAGGGCACAGAAAGAAGTACGCAGGACGGACACTGTCCTGTGTACTTCTTTCTTTCAGTGTGTCCTCGTTTTTGTAGCGCTGAGAAAGCTTCTTCAAGGAACCATGCTTCACCAACTAGCCCCACAACGCGTTTTGTGAAATGATAGCTGCCTGCCCGGAGCAGTCCGCGCGCGCGGTGTTCACTACGTCTCATCGGATCACGGAATTAAGCCTTCCTTAAAGACAGTGCGCCATGTCGCCCTGGTGGCAGTCATTTCTCGCTAGCCACCGGTGCAGACTGCGCCACCGGCAGCGAAAACGTACAGTACACGTTGAGTGGCATATGAACCAAGGCACTACCACGTGGATGGACAAAATGTTGCATACTTCGCACGAAATGCGACCGCAGAATGAAAAAAAGCCAATTCAGCAGCGAGAAGAGGTAATCGATGCGTTGTGGCTGTGAAAAATGAGATCCACGCAAGAGGACAGAATGCCGAAAAAAACTCCGGTCCATAATCAGCGCAGCATTCTTTCAGGCTTTCCGCAGCAGCGCCTCGCGGAAAACCAGCGACACGCGATCGCATGTTCCCTTTAACAGAGGACCATACTGTACTTTCCAATGCGACGGTTATGCAGACGCATATATCAGCATATTTCGATTTTCTAGCTCTATCCGACATAGCGAGAATGCTCTTTTCAGTCCTCTGTATGTTGCCTTCGAAAACACTTTACAAGCTGCGACTGTAGTACACCAACAGAGGCACGTTGTATTTATGTCTGTGTAGAAGCGAGCGGCTTCTTTTATTGATGCGAAAGCATTAGGTGGCTCACTTTCAAGGTCATATCCGCAAAAAAGTGTCCGCAAGAAACGGCGCCATGCGAAGTCACGATCCGACGAGTCACGCGACGACGGTGATGACGTCGCATAATTAATTAAAACTGATTATTATATTTAGGTAACTACAAGACTAATTAGTATAATTAGTGAGGTCATCATGTGAGTGTGACGTCATACCAGGTCACGTGACAGCGATGTAATGTGCCATCAAACCTAGTCATGTGACGAAGCTGCAATATGACATCACACCTACTCATGTGACAACGCTGTAATTTCTCGTCATACCAGGCCTCCATCCACCCCCTTCCACCCCCAGTTTCAAGGTCCATATGGATCACACATTACTACACATGCGCGCATGACGCATTACAAAGAGTGCCCACAACCCGGTCCACATTAATGACATTCGGATTGTCCAGCAGGTAAACGCGCCAGTTCTCATGAATGACATACTGCAAAGATTAATGCAACGACACATGCCTTTGACTCTCGAGATGATGGCGATGATGATGATACTAACAGCGTATACCCTTATGAGTCCAGGGAAGTCTGATATACTGCTACCAAATTAAAAGTTGCATGAATCTTGATTAAATATTGTATATTACCCAGCAACCGAAGACAATTATTGTGCGGGAAAATAGGAATACCTGCAGTAATGGGCCTTTTCACGTTGCGAGAGATCGAGCCGCCGCGGTGGCTGAGTGGTTATGGCGCTCGGCTGCTGGCCCGAAAGACGCGGGTTCGATCCCGGCCGCGGCGGTCGAATTTCGGTGGAGGCAAAATTCTAGAGGCCCGTGTACTGTGCGATGTCAGTGCACGTTAAAGAACCCCAGGTGGTCGAAATTTCCGGAGACCTTCACTACGGCGTCCCTCATAGCCTGAGTTGCTTTTGGACGTTAAACACCCATAAACCCGTAAACCGAAACGCTACGAGAGCGCCCTAGCGGCGGTGGTTCGGTCGGTCGATTCGCGTCCCGCGGTCAACAGACAGTCAGTTTGGTCGGTTGATCATTTGCTGAAGTTTTCGTGCTCATCCGAACGTCGCTATTGCGTTTCAGTATGCTTTTGTCTTTATTGCTCTGAACATTTACTTTCTGTTGAGCTGACAATGTTTTCGGCGATGGATTTAGCGTAATTTCTGGACGCGAGCAAGCAGTGGAATAACGATCACACTTCTGTACCGCCGGTTAGTGAGAATGCGATTGACATGCACTTTGGCGCACCGAACCGACAACTGCGGAAATAATGGGCTTTCAAAGAGGGGAAATACATTCGCCGCATTGAATGTTGCGTTCATCAGCACCTGAGGTGGGCAACCTCATGAGGTTTCGACCTCATGAGGTCGACCTCAACCTCACGTCGTGAGGTGAGGTTGAGGTGAGGTCGGCGACGGGCTCGAAATTTTGTGAGTGAGTCAGCAAATCAGACCTCAACCTCACACCTGAGTTTGGGGATGAGTGAGGTCGTCATTCAGTGAGGTCGAAATTTTGAGGTCGAGTCATTTTGCAGTTGCCACGCCTTACTCCGACGAGTGCCGCTTCCGAAGCGGAGTTGCAGCGCATCACCGCAGTGTTCGTGCAATGACGCTTGGTGTTCAGTTTCACCTGTTTGGACAACCGGACGCCACAGTTCCCTCTTAGCTTTCGGTGCTGCGCCGTAATGTCCGTTCAGTCCGAGCCTACAGGAAGACGCACCCCTCTGGTCTTCCTGGAAGGAGTGCTGCTGTCACAGCATTCCACTCTCCCTCCCCCTTTCCCCGCTGGCGTAGCAGCAGTAGCTGCCTCCCGGTCGGCGGCTCAAACTCCCGGGAGCGCGCAAAGCACATAACTCACGTTGACCCGAAGTAATTTGTCTGATGCCGCAAACAAACAAGTTCAGCCCAACAGGCACGCTACAAATTCCTCGCAGCGCGGATGGCCCCAAGCAAGTCTGCTTCGTGTTCATGCTCGTTGCCGGCGCTGACGTCGTGGCTCTTGCCTTTCAGTCGAGTAAAGGGGATCCTGCTGTAATACATTACAAGCTGACTTAACAGAAACTGGAGCAGTCGGCACAGGTGCGAGAAAATGTGATTCAGGTGTTTCCTAACAAGGGCACCTGCTGTTTTGATTACTGCATAACACCGTCGAAGCTTTTGATCGGTGAATTCCCCTTTCGAATCTCACATTAATTTTGTATATTCCCGTTCCGCAACGCAAGCAGATGCGAATATAATTTCAATCTTTTATTCTTCCGAATAACCTCTCTTTTGGTCTTCGGTTCCTTGTTCCTCCTCGGAAATTCGCTTATTATGCCGAAACACCGCAACACGAGGCGAACGCACCAGGAAAGCGGTGTTTGCAGCAGCAAAAAAAAAAATGCAAAACTATAATGAATGTATGGTGATGTGGTAGCTGATTCCTTCTGCTTTTTGTTTAATGGAGATGTGTGAATAAAACTGATTACATGCTCGCGCTGTGTTGCTGAGTCGCTGCTTCAAATCTTCTAATATGACGTCTAATGGTGCACACTGTTTATCGCTTCTGTTATTAGCGTGCGATTTCTGTTTGTATGTTTCTAATCATTCTCTCTTGTTTTTCTTTTCTCGTATGGCATCAGTTAGGTTGGCGGCCTGCCTTGCAGACGACCAGGCACTACACGTTATCTTTCCATTAACTGTTTTGCAAGAGACCCATCGTTCACCTTAAACAGCTTCGCAAAATGCTCGCGCGGGGCTGGTGCGTAAAAAACGTCGAGGATGCTGGCGTACCATTGATTTAGTTCAGTTTTGAAGGAAAAACAAGTGATTGACTTAAACCAGCTTGTCTCAGACTGGTTGACGAAATGGTACCCAGAATTCTGTTGAGGCGTATGACTACTTAGGCGTTTTTTTTTCCTCCGGGGTGGGTGAGGGTGGGTTGGGGGCTCGGAAAAGATTTCGCTGCGGGGGAAATTTGAGCGTATGGCCATGGTGCTCTTGACAGAGAGAGCGGTTCACGCTGCCCACTCTAGGCCAGTTATTTTGACCCGTGTGATTTCAATAGTTGGCACAGTGTTCGAAGACATAATCTAGCCCTTTCTTTCAAAATGCCGTGGGTTCACCGAGCCATCGGAGAATTCCCAGTATTTCGAAACCATTACAATCGCCACCCTGGAAGGAAGTGGAGGAAACGGGGGAGCGTCTTGACCTCCCAGGAACATCAGCATCATCATCCTTAATTATTAGCTGCAAGTATTCCTGTTTACCCGCACAATAATTGTCTTCGGTTGCTGGGTAATGTACAATACTTAATCAATATTCTGGCAACTTTTAATTTGGTAGCGGTATATCAGACTTCCCCGGGCTCATAAGGATACACTGTTAGCATCATCATTATTGCCATCATCTCGAGAGTCAAAGGCATGTGTCGTTGCATGATCTTTACAGTATGTTATAAATGAGAAGTGGCGCGTTTACCTGCTGGACAATCCGAATGTCATTAATGTGGACCGGGTTGTGGGCACTCTTTGTAATGCGTTGTGACGTTCCTTGTGGAGTGTGACTTTCCTTGTGTGTGCTACGAGGTTCCGCGTTCGACGGCGCGGCGTAGACGGAGACCCAGATGACAGCGGCATCATCAATTACCCAGCCATGCTCTTTGAGAGTGACGACCAGAACGAAGGGGTTTAAGCCCAACCGGACCCAACCGGACCCGTCGCAGCCGCCGCGGGGACACGGGCTTTATCCTCCCCAATTGCCGTGGCGGTTCCAGGGGAGGCCTCCCGAGCACATCCCAGGACAAGGGACACTTTCCCGGCCGGTGACCCGCGGGAACTGTCAGCGATCCAGAGCGCGCCTTACCTTGAGGAGCGAGTGTCAGTTGATGGATGGAGAGCGGAGGCCGGTGACCCGCGGGAACTGTCAGCGGGCCAGAGCGCGCCTTACCACAGCCGACACTATGCGCTACCTCGAAGACAACCTTCTTTCCCTCGGACTCAACACGTGAGGGGGGGCGAGACCATAAGTGCGGTGGTATGTTTTGTGCGCCCAAGTGAAAGCCCTAGCCCCCCTCCTTCCCCTCCGGCGTGGGCGTCCTCACCCTAGGGAGTGTGGAGAAGAGGATATAAAAATCGACAAGCAGTACGGAAGAAGGACGCTCAGGACGACATCGTTCGCCAAGAGGGCCTTCAGCGCCGAAGCCCGACGGCGTGCAGCTTCTGCCAGCAACCGCTCGAGCCCAACTCCGGAGCCACTCCATCGCCCCCATGAAGTCGTCGGCACGTAAGCTCGGACGCCCCAGCCTCTGAATCTTAATCATGTATAATTATTGAATATATCTGTTTGTTTAAACTGAGCCATACGGTGTCTCTTTGGCTGTCCGTCCCGTGTGGACCTGCGCATTATGGGGGTCATCACACTGGTGTCAGAAGTGGGGTCTCAAAAGCAAATGTCCTCTGAAAGCTGCGACATTCATGACTTCAAAATTGTAATCAAAAGGGAATCACGGGACTGATTGTGGGACTTTTACCCCCATTTGAGAGGCTTAAGGCACCGGAGGGCTTGAAAAAAAAATGTCTTTATCTGAGGGAGCTCCCACTCCGCAGCCGTCGCTCGGAGCAAGCATGCTGGCATTAGGAAGCGTCATTCCGACGTTTACAGGAGATAAGACAGGGGTTCCAATCTGCGATTTCTTTTCCATGCTAGAAGAGATTGGGAAAATGGGGGGATGGTCCGATGCTCAAATGCTGGGAATGGCGAGGTGTAAGATGGCAGGAGCTGCTCATGATTTTGCATGGCGAGACGAAAAAGTAAAATCCACAAAATCATTTGCGGAATTTAAGAAGCTCGCGTTTGAGCATTTCGACACTGAACCACGTCACGTGCGGGTACAGAGGTTCCGTGACGCCGGACAGATGGTAGGGGAGGACGTGCGAACGTTTGTGTCGCGGCTTCAGCGCTTAGCGCGCGATACGTTAAGCAGGGAGGAGGAAGGAGACCAGCTAAAGAAGAAATACGCGGAGGATATACTTAAAGAGGAAATGACCGCTTTGTTCGTGGCTGGTCTGCAAGACCCCGTGCGCCGGTTCGTGCTCTCGCGCAAGCCGAGAAATTTCGACCAAGCCGTGGAGGCCGCATTGGATGAGGAACGAAATGAGGCGTTAACGACAGCCGCAGCGAGAGTACGCGTCATAGAGAGAGCGGTGCTCAACCCTGAGGTTGCTCTCTTGACAGAGCGGTTAGATCGCTTAGAACAGCTGCTATCTCAGCAGGTAGAACGCCAGGTTGAAGCGCGCGCTCAACAGCGCCCATTCGCTGGAAACCGGAGACCGCCACAAAGCTACAGGCGCGGTATGCGAGATTTTGAAGAAATCGTATGCTTCGCTTGCCAGGGTCGCGGACACATCGCCAGGTTCTGCCAAAACGTGCGCCGTGGGGAGCCACAAAGAGAGGCAGGCGAGACACGCCCTAAGCAAGCCTACAGCGGGGCTCCAGATACCGAGACAAAAAACTAGATTGTCCTCCCCAGCCTGAGGAGCGTGGGGAGGGAGCAGTGGATGATGAGGTGGTGGTAGTTTGTGTGGCCGACGAGGCATGCCCTGTTGTGCGTTGCAAGTTAAATGGTTGTTGCATGGAATTGTTGATAGATACGGGGTCAAAGGTGACATTGCTTAAGGAGAGCAGTTTTAACACGCTTCGAAGGAAGGGGGACCGCGAGGTGTTGGAAGCGTCTGGTGGTATGGCAACCAAATTTGTAGGCATAACGGGGGATCCTCTTGGCATAAGTGGACTCTACCGGTTACACTTCTCTCTCGGCGGAATTGCATTGGAGCACCCCTGCTACGTATGCCCGGACACGGTGTCTCTGCCAAACGGAGTTTCAGGTATATTAGGGCAGGATTTTTTGAGAAAAGGGAAGGTAGTAGTCTCATTCTCTGAGGAAGAGGTTAATGCGGGCGGATCAAAAGTTCCGTTTTTGAACAGGAGAGGGGCTGAGATTCGCATTACCGATATTGACACCCGTCAAACAGTGGGATCATTGGAGAAGGTATATTCGCGGGTTGCCGTCAGGCTGGTCGATGAGGCGGTCGTCCTTCCTTGGTCGGAGCACATTTTGTACGCGTTTGTGCCTTCAGATGTAGAGTGCGGCGCCGTGGGAGTGCTTGAGCCGGTCGACTCTCTCAGCAATGGCCTGAAGGCAGCCGCGTGCCTCGTGACAGTTAATGACGCCCACAGAGTGCCCCTACGGGTGGTTAACTGTAGCCAGCAGCCACTGAGCCTTCCCAAGAACAAAACATTGGCTTTCTTCACCTCTGCGATAGAGAAACGTGAGCCCACCGATACGGTACTCGCAACTGTAGAGCATGCTAGTCCTTCGGCTGCTCCAAAGGTGTCGTTCGATCTTTCTCACGTAAAATCCAGGGAGAGGGAGGCTCTGGCTGGTTTGCTGAACGACTACTCGGAGGTATTCGCCGCGTCCAACCTGGATTTGGGCTGCTGTGGCGTTATAAAGCACAGGATAGAAACCGGCACTTCATCGCCCGTTTACCAGCGTGCGTACAGGATTCCTTACTCCCAACGTGAGGAGATGGAGCGGCAGGTGCAGGACCTGATTGATCGCGGCATTGTCGAACACTCAAAGTCACCCTGGGGAGCACCAGCACTATTGGTGGAAAAGCCAGATGGCTCGTATCGATTGGTAGTGGACTACCGCAAACTAAATGCCGTAACTCGCATCGATCCATACCCCATCCCCAATATACAGGAGACGCTTTCTCAGCTGGGCTCTGCCAGGTACTTCACGGTAGTGGACATGGCGGCGGGATTCTGGCAGATAGCAATGGATCCGGCAGATGCCGAGAAAACGGCATTCAACACGCCCTCAGGGCACTATGAATGGAAAAGAATGCCGATGGGTCTGGCCAACAGCCCTGCTGTCTGGCAGAGAACCGCTGATGTTATCCTGGCAGGTCTTCTGGGGAGGCTGTGCTTCGTGTATATGGATGACATTATCATATACAGTGACAGTTTTGAGAACCATTTGCGCGATATTGAGCAGGTTTTGGTGCGACTAAGAGGAGCGGGTCTCAAGCTGAAGCCCTCTAAGTGCCAATTCCTCAAAAACGAGGTGAAATACCTCGGGCACGTTGTTTCAGCTGACGGCGTGCGACCGGACCCTGAGAAACTAAGGTGTGTCTCGGATTTTCCATCCCCGACTAGCGTCCGCCAGGTCCGGCAGTTTCTCGGCCTGATCGGTTACTACCGAAGGCACATAGAGGAGTTCGCCAAGCTCGCTAAGCCGCTCACCGCCTTAACAGCCAAAAATGTCGCCTTTCGCTGGGACGAAAACGCGGAGAATGCTTTTGGGGCCCTGAAAAGGAAGCTAATGAGTGCACCGCTGTTGCGCCACCCGGATTTTAATTTGCCCTTCGTTATGGCCACAGATGCGTCAAAGTTCGCAGTTGGTGCCGTGCTATCTCAGGTTATCGAGGGCAAAGAACATCCCGTTGCTTTTGCTAGCCGACAGCTGAGCCCCACAGAGCAAAAGTACGGAGCTACGGAAAGGGAGTGCCTCGCCGTTGTCTGGGCAGTAAAGCACTTCAGATGCTACCTTTACGGCCGCAAATTCAAGCTATTCACAGACTGCCATCCTCTGAAATGGGTGATGAGTGTCAGGGACCCTAGCTCGCGACTCGCTAGATGGAATCTACACCTGCAGGAATACTGCTTTGAAGTTGAGCACAAGTCAGGAAAGACGCATCTGAATGCTGATGCACTCAGCCGCACAGCTGCCGTGGCAGCTATAGATGAGTTTGTCCCCGTAGTCGACCCCGCCGAATTACGCACAGAGCAGTGCAAAGATCCTGACCTGATGCGAATAATCGAAAGCTTAGAGGGCGCACCGTCTCACCCCGAACAGCTAGGTTATTTCATTGGCAAAGACGGCACCCTGTGTCGGCGCACGAGGCCAACCAGGAAAGGGAGACCAGAGAAAACCGCTTGGGAGAGAGTCGTCATACCTCGGTCGTGGACAGAAAGGGTTCTTCGCGCGTTTCACGATGCGCCATGCGCCGGTCATTTTGGCGTAGCGAAGACACGCAGGCGTGTGGAGCGTTTGTACTTTTGGAGTGGCATGCGACAGGATGTTAGAGACTACTGTGCGAAGTGTCATTCCTGTCTCGAAAGAAAAACACCCAAGGGACGAAGACCAGCTCCAATTCAGCCGTTCCCTGAGGTTTCGGCTCCCTTCGAGCGGACAGGTATGGACATAATGGGCCCATTGCCCACGACCACTTCCGGAAACAAGTACATTTTAGTATTTGTCGATCACCTTTCAAAATACGCGGAAGCGGTAGCACTCCCAGATCAGAAGACAGACACGGTTGCAAGAGCATTTGTCGAACAGATCGTGCTCCGACATGGACCCCCGAGGCAACTCTTGACAGATCGGGGAAAGAACTTCGTGTCGCAGCTAATGAGGAGAGTTTGCGAGCTGCTTAAGATCGCTAAGAAGCAGACAACACCGTACCATCCGGCTTGCAACGGCGCGGTGGAGCGACTGAACCAAACCGTGGCCGGGTTCCTGTCGCATTTTGTTTCGCGCGACCAGCGGGACTGGGACTTGTGGCTCCCGTATGCAATGTTTGCCTACAATTCCGCAGCACACGAGAGCACGGGCGAATCGCCATTCTTTCTTCTCTACGGCCGAGACCCGGACCAGCCTAGTGAAGTGCCAGAGGGCCCCCGTCGTGTCCCATACGCTTCACTGGACGACTATAAGGTGGAGCTAGAATCGCGCTTGCAAGTGGCGAGGGACATCGCAAAGGAGGCCTTAAAGAAAGCGGCGAAGCGCAGGAAGGAGGTGCACGATCGCAGTGCTAGAGACGCGCCGTTTAATGTGGGGGACAGCGTGTACATTGAAAACTGCCAAAGGCAGATTGGGCTAGCTCGTAAGTTCCAGACGAAGTGGAGAGGACCGTGCGAGGTTGTCGAGAAGCTTTCTCCGGTAAACTTCAGAGTCCGAGACGTGAACCGGCGCTTGATAAGGATACACGCAAATCGCCTCAAGTCGGCACCGGTTCAGTATTCACGAAATGAGGAAAGGGAAAGCGCGGATTTTGATGGGGACAGAAGTGAAGCGGAGCGCGCAGATAGTTCGCAAGAAACGCCCTCTCCTGCATTTGTTCGGCAGGCGCCCGAGGTGACGGCCGGAATGCCACCGGATTTACTTCATGCATTGCTAGAAGAAGAAGCGCGCGAGGTTGCCGCGCAGATAACGCCAGGAGAGGCTCCTGCCACGAGCCCTCGCGAGTCCCAAAGCAGACAAAGGGTCACAGACTTACTTAGTATGACTCATGAAGGCCGATATCCGCTGCGAAATCGGAAAGATAAGTCGGACTAATGGCGTAAACAGAGCGGAGTTGTGAACTGGTTAGAATTGTGTAATGCCACAGCTCATAACATTGCTATGTGCTTATGTGTTAAGTTATCGGAGTTGGTAGTTAAACCTTTCTGTCATTAAGTAACACCTTCACAGGAGAGCATGCGGAGCGCATGCAGAACCTGCCCTACTTCCTTTCGTTATCTATATTTTTGTCTGTGCCGTGATCGTGCTAGAAGTGGGAGCTCCTTTGTAACTGTGGTAAATTTATTTCGTCCAGTTTGGACTAGAAAGGAGAGGCTTGGGTGCTGAGTTTCATGTTTATCTGTAAAAGAAGATCAGTGCTGCCCCTGGAGACGCCAGTTATGACAGCGGAGGCATATGGTGTTGTGCAGTGGTGTTGAGTGCAGCGAAAAGTGTTTTGTCGGACGCACTGTGCGAGGCGATTCAGAAAGACAAGGGGAGCTGCATGGACTCAAATGTTCGGAGAACATTCTTCTGGAGGGTGAGCGAGTGTGACGTTCCTTGTGGAGTGTGACTTTCCTTGTGTGTGCTACGAGGTTCCGCGTTCGACGGCGCGGCGTAGACGGAGACCCAGATGACAGCGGCATCATCAATTACCCAGCCATGCTCTTTGAGAGTGACGACCAGAACGAAGGGGTTTAAGCCCAACCGGACCCAACCGGACCCGCCGCCGCCGGCGCGGGGAAACGGGCTTTATCCTCCCCAATTGCCGTGGCGGTTCCAGGAGAGGCCTCCAGAGCACATCCCAGGACAAGGGACCACTTTCCCGGCCGGTGACCCGCGGGAACTGTCAGCGATCCAGAGCGCGCCTTACCTTGAGGAGCGAGTGTCAGTTGATGGATGGAGAGCGGAGGCCGGTGACCCGCGGGAACTGTCAGCGGGCCAGAGCGCGCCTTACCACAGCCGACGCTATGCGCTACCTCGAAGACAACCTTCTTTCCCTCGGACTCAACACGTGAGGGGGGCGAGACCATAAGTGCGGTGGTATGTTTGTGCGCCCAAGTGAAAGCCCTAGCCCACCTCCTTCCCCTCCGGCGTGGGCGTCCTTACCCTAGGGAGTGTGGAGAAGAGGATATAAAAATCGACAAGCAGTACGGAAGAAGGACGCTCAGGACGACATCGTTCGCCAAGAGGGCCTTCAGCGCCGAAGCCCGACGGCGTGCAGCTTCTGCCAGCAACCGCTCGAGCCCAACTCCGGAGCCACTCCATCGCCCCCATGAAGTCGTCGGCACGTAAGCTCGGACGCCCCAGCCTCTGAATCTTAATCATGTATAATTATTGAATATATCTGTTTGTTTAAACTGAGCCATACGGTGTCTCTTTGCCTCTCCGTCCCGTGTGGACCTGCGCATTATGGGGGTCATCACAGCGCCATGCGCGTATGTGTAGTAATGTGGGATCCATATGGATCTTGAAATGGGGTGGATGGGGGCCTGGTATGACGAGAAATTACATCGTTGTCATGCGAGTAGGTGTAATGTCATATTAAAGCGTCGTCACAAGACTAGGTTTGATGGCACATTACATCGCTGTCACGTGACCTGGTATGACGTCACACTCACACGATGTCATCACTAATTATGCTAATTATTTAGCGTTACCTAAATATATTATTAGTTATAATTAACTGTGACGTCATTGTCTTCGCCGCGTTACTCGTCGGCTCGTGACGTCGCATGGCGCCGTTTCTTGCGGATACTTTTTTGCGGATATGACCTTGAAAGTGAGGCACCTAATGCTTTCGCATTAATAAAAGAAGTCACTCGCTTCTACAGGGACAGAAATGTAACGTGCCTCTATTGGTGTACTACAGTCGCAGCTTGTTAAGTGTTTTCGAAGGTAGCATACAGAGGACTCAAAAGAGCATTCTCGCTATGCCGGATAGAGCTAGAAAATCGAAATATTCTGATATGCGTCTGCATAACCGTCCCATTGGAAAGTACACCGATGTCCAGTTTCTTTATATTCGGTAACTGTTCTCAAGCCTGAAAAAGGTATTGTGAATACCTCCTCCCCCCTCCCTCCTCGCAATTTCTGGTAGATGGTGTAGAAGGGCTGTGTTAGTGAATTGCCGGTTCGTGCGTGAATGAGCGAGAGGCTTCAATACGAACAAGTATGCACGAAGCAGGTTGCCAAATATTGACACACATAAAGTACTCACCGACGTACTGGTGGTAACCGCTTACGGGGCACCCCTGCCCGCAGGCCGTATACTCTGTGAGGGTTCATTCCAGATTATAAGCTTCTCCTATCGCATGCACACCAGTAGTGTGTGTACACAGCTTATTAAATAATACTATCATTACTTTGGCTTTCCTGTCACACAGGATTCTCAGAATTCTTTTTGACTGAAAAAACTTCTTAATTACTTTTTTTGTTTTTCGTTTGTTTTCTAAGGTCGAGCACCCGACCTCAACCTCACAATTTGAGGTTGAGGTGAGGTCAGCAGTGGTTTCAGGAAAAGTGAGGTGAGGGCGTCAAACGAGACCTCAACCTCAACTGATGAGTGAGGTCGGAAAACTCTTTTTGAGGTTGAGGTGAGGTCCAGATTTTTTAGGTCAAATGCCCACCTCTATCAGCACTCGTCCGAGGGCTAGCTGGATACGGAGAGAGCGGGCGAAAGCCCCGACGCGGCTATCATTCTTGTGTTCGAAGATCGATGGCACGTAATCCGGATGTTCCACGAAACGAGAAGGAACCCCTTGAAAAAAGTAAAATGTAAGGGAAATGCACGTCAATCTGATCTCTTTCAGAACTGTGCACTCTCGTCACTCTAATCACTGCCGCTTCAGGAATAACAAATGGGAAGCAAATGGATTGAAAGCCTGGTCGGGCTACCTAGTCGAGCGTGCTCGTTGTTTGATAACAAGGCTGTGCCAGGGCTGTTGGTGACGCGCAAACGATCTCACAGCGTGCTACAGCGCTGTGGAGGCACCGTTGCGCTTACTGACTGGCGTATTCGGCTGGCTGGCGAGCGCACAAGAGTTCCGCTGAGGAAGCCATCAACTCGCATTCGCATAGTCCCCTCCACTGAGATTGTCTGAAAAGGGCATAGTCCGCTACAGCAAAATATGTCAAGGCGACTACTTTCGCAGGAGAGTTGCTCCCAAGCGGAAGGTGTCCGGCATTCTCGAGCCATCGTCGTCGTTTAGGCGAACACTGGTCGCGCGCTGCCCCAGAGACCGGCCGTGCCACGGCGCGCGCACGTTCCCGCAGGCGTACTATACATTCCTTTCTACCTTTCACATATCTTTTAGGCTCCCTTCTACTCGCATGCGGCTCTGACATTTTAGTTGCAATGAAAACTGCGCCATCGAGTCACGGGCGGCGAAGAGCCAAAGACGCACACAAACGCTGTCTTTGCCTCTTCGCCGCCCGTGTCTCGTTCGCGCAGATCTTTGCATCTATATAAAACAACCACCCCGGCAAGTTCTACGGAAGTTATTATAATGTCCGGGGTGCTAGTAGACAGTTCCGCGCAATTTCCGCTTATTTTTTGATGCAGCCACTTCTGCTACGCTAGCAAATGGACAACAGAGGCGTCGCACTTTGTGCATCGCGCTACAACTTCTTAGAAAATAGAGTGCAAGAACGAAGAAAAGGAGTTTTTACCTGACACAAAGTCGTCCTTGCAGACACGTCAGTTGGCTGTTAGCTGTCACGGAGATCCATCAAAATTCACACGGCACATTGCCTGCGCCCACTCTGCTCATTTGGCTTCATGAAAGGATGCTGTGGTAATCTAAACAATCTTACTTTTCCTGTTTTTTTTTTGCTAGAGTTAAAGAATCCCATGGCGGCGCGCCGTTTAGGTACCCCGGTAGCGATTTCAGCAGGCACGCAAAACGCAGAGTTGGCGACAGCTGCGAAGCACCGAAGCGCCAATCGCGCGACGCAACCGGCCGCACCGCTCAACTGCATGGCCGAAGAATAACCAAAAAACATGGTGGTCGCGCGCTTCCCGCAATACACTGCGCGCGCATGCGCAGAGTGCCACCATGAAAAATGCCCATTAAAAATGATGATGTTGATGTTCCTGGGAGGTCAAGGCCCTCCCCCATTTCCGCCACTTCCCTCCGGGTGGCGATGGTAATGGTTCCGGATTAATGGGAATTCTCCGATGACTCGGTGAACCCGCGGCATTTTGAACGAAAGGGCTAGAGTAAACGTCTTCGAACACTGTGCCAACTATTAAAATCACACGGGTCAAAACTGGCCTAGAGTGGGCAGCGTGAACCGCCCTCTCTGTCAAGAGCACCATGGCCATACGGTCAAATTTCCCCGCAGTGAAATCTTTTTCCGAGCCCCCCGCCCCGGTGAAAAAAAAAACACCCTAAGTATTCATATGCCTCGACAGAATTCTGGGTACCATTTCGTTAACGAGTCTGAGACAAGCTGTTTTAGGTCGATCACTTGTTTTTCTTAAAAACTGAACTAATCAATGGTACGCCAGCATCCTCGACGTTTTTTTCCCACCAGTCCCGCGCGAGCATTCTGCGTTTTAAGGTGAACAATGGGTCTCTTGCAAAACAGTTAATGGAAAGATAACGTGTAGTGCCTGGTCGTCTGCAAGGCAGGCCGCCAACCTAACTGATGCCATACGAGAAAAGAATACAAAAGAGAATGATTAGAAACATACCAACAAATATCGCACACTAAAAAAGAAGCGAACAACAGTGTGCCCCACTAAACGTCACATTAGAAGGTTTGAAACAGCGACTCAGCAGCACAGCGCGAGCATGTAATCAGTTCCATTCCCATATCTTCATTAAAAAAAGGGAAGAGGAATCAGCTACCACGTCACCATACATTCGTTATAGTTTTGCATTTTTTTGCCGCTGCAACACCGCTATGCTGGTACGTTTACTTCGTGCTGCGGTGTTTCAGCATAATAAGCGAATTTCCGAGAAGGAACAAGGAACCGGAGACTAAATAGAGGTTATTCAGAACGACATAAAACTAAGAATTATATTTGCATCTGCTTACATTACGGAACGGGAATATACAGAATTAGTGTGAGATTCGAAAGAGGCAGTCACCGATAAAAAGCTTCGACGGTGTTGTGCAGGTTTTTCTGGTATTTTGCTTTTTTAATCAAATAAGCTGGTGTCCTTGTTAGGAACCGCGTGAATCACATTCTCTCGCATGTGCCGACTACTACTGCTTCTGTTAAAGGGGTCATGACATGGTCGTTCTTCATATTGCAGTTTTCTGCTTCAGTAACTAATGCTAGAGCTTATGATTCAATTTCAGAAATTTGGCTGCCCTGGAAGCGCTGTATTTTCCAAAAAATACGATCGAAATTGAGACCGGGAGACTCTTCCCACCGGCAGCGACCGCCATATTGAACGCTATCGTGACGTCACTAGGGCATGCACGGAGAAACGTCGTCTGCTCTCGTTGCTGCAATATGTGCAGCGAGGTCTCATTCCTTCCTGTACTTCCGCGGGCGATCGAAGTAGCAGTCGTCCCCCATATATGAGTGACTGGTACCGCAAAAGCGATAATAACAGTAACGCAGTTTTTCTTCCGTGTAGGTAGGGTCCGGTCACACTATAGGCAGATACGACGGCGATCGACGGTCTGTGGGCTGATCGGTACGCAAATGCCGTCGCTGACGCACTGGCCTATCACGCTAGATCGACGACTACGCCAGCACGATCAACGATCGCGTATCGTAGTAATGCTAAAGACTCAGCTTAGTGGGAACCAGAAGGGAGTGGTAGGGGACTTGTTGGTATGACAATGCATAAACTTAAGAATTTTAGAACTTATTGGACCTCATGCTAGCCACGGCGACATACGCGGTGTGCGTGCACCAGCGAAGATGTGCTTTCATTCGGTGCCTGCGCATAGAACCGATCGGCGAGGCAAGCGACACGGGCAGAAAACCCCGCACGATGGTGCCGCTCGCTACCGTCGCTTGTGCGGCCGAGCGAAAGCTTCACGCCCGGTGAGGCGACGGTCGGAAAAACTGCGCTTGTGTACCTTACCGTTATCGAAAAAACTTTAAAAAGCGAGTGCATATCACATGTTCACACTTTATTACTAATCAGTGGGTAACTTTTGCCATATTCTTGAATTTCGGTTGACGGTGGACCGCCGGCCCCTTTTATTGACGAGGCCTAGCGAGTACGCAGGATTCGCGTGTGCGATTTCGGCGATTGCGGAGAGCGAATTCGCAAGTTTTAGCTCCTGCAAATAGATGATGAACGTAGTTTTGGCTACAGTTCTCTCAAAGCGACGACTACCTACATCGCAGGACGCGAGTACAAAAAGGGGGAAGTGCCGATATATGTGACCCGGTCTGCATAGCATGTGCAGAAGGCAGCCGACAGCAGCCGTCGGCGTCGACTGTGGACAGCAAAACTGGTTGTTTTCATTAATTCAAGTAAAGTCCGAACGTATTTTAGTTAAAACGATCTAAAATTAAATTTGGTGACATAAGAGAAAGCAGATACAATTAGCGGAAAGCGCTGGTATCATACGCGAAGTTTCCCAAGCAGGCAATACAGCATAATCGGCGGTTATTGCAGAGTTATCATGGTGTATAAATGAGTAAAAGTGCAATTTGTGAGCAAGAGTACGTAATATTTAAGATAAGGATAACCCACCTGGCGTATCATGCCATGCAAACAAGCAGTACTGTTTGCGCACAGCCATGTAAACAACCCCAGCACGGGACTACAGTTGTCGTAATCGTAGCACTCCTGGGGCACAATGCACACGCACAGCAAAATTCTGTACTATTATTTCGAAGCACTCATTTAGACGGCGACGACTATTCATCGGTGTGGGCAGTGAAAGCATTCGAGTCACGTAGGGTTTTGCAGGCGGCTTGGTTCCTGCAAAAAGGTTCTATGAGTCGAAGGAAATGTATGTTCGACTTACAAACGCGTACGCGCAGCGCGGAAGTCGTCGCAGTCGGCACATTTCTCGGCTCTTTTCGTGCATCAAGGTTACTATAGTGCACCTTTTGATCATTTGAGTTTAATTATCGTGCGATGAATAGCGGACAAGAACTTGGTAGCTAGCTACAAAACGCCGCGGCTTTCACGGCGTACATCAGCGAAGGCATGCACGGCGCGTGCCGCTTTTCACATACGGGAGCACTTGACTGCTCAAAAGAGACCACACTCATAACATACGAACAGCATGCTTCTAAACGTAAATAATAAAGCAGGGGTCCATCGATTACTGTTTCCTCAACAATCGGAAAGTGGGCGCCACGAGCAAGTCCGATATCCCAAGGATCACTGAGCTCGCGTACTAAGTTGAAGGCTTCCCAAAAGAGAATACAGAAAATGCATTTTATTTCCCTAGGCTAAAAGAAAAAAACCTTTAGAGATACCGCTGTCTACGGTGTGCATGCAAACACCTCGACAGCTCGCAGCAGACGACGCGTGGCGTGTATGCGCTCATCACGTTAGTATTCCTTTATATGCTTGCGCGGGGAGCAGAGTTGCGCGAAGGTCCGCCATTTTGTTCCAAGCTCTGCGGGAAAGCTGCTTCTCGTGTGGCAGGAGCCTCACGAGAAGGCCGTTTAGAAGCACCCCTCCTCATCCCAGTGGGGGCTTCACAATACCCCCTCAGTCGGATAACAAAGCAGACTGTGCTCAATATGGGAGCGGCTGTCCCCATCCGGCTCATGTGTTGGGCATGAGCAGCCACGGTTTGGAACAAAATACGTCAGCGTGATCACATGATCGCCGCTCCGATAATAGTGCTACGAGCGGCGCGGGGAAAACAGTCGCGAGACTCTGCTCCCTGCGGGAGCATATACAGGAACACTACGTCACGTCAGCGATCAGAGGTTGCCAGACCAGCAAGCAGTTCGGAAAAAAACGAAAAAAATTCATTTTAAAAATATTTACCGCACAGAATCAACTGAAAATTGGGGTAATTGAAATTTAACCTGTTGGGAATTAAAGGCGATAAGCAGGGTATGCGTGAAAATAGCCTGTCATGGCCCCTTTAAGTCAGCTTGTAATATATTACAGCAGGATCCCCTTTACTCGACTGCAAGGCAAGAGCCATGACGTCAGCGCCGGCAACGAGCATGAACACGAAGCAGTCTTGCTTGGGGCCATCCGCGCTGCGACGAATTTATTGCGTGCTTGTTGGACTGAGCTTATTTGTTTGCGGCATCAAAACAAAGCTACCGCGGGTCAACGTGAGTTACGTACTTTGCGTGCTCCCGGGAGTTTCAGCCGACCGGCAGGCAGCCGGGTGCTACGCCAGCGGGGCAAAGTGGAGGGATAGTGGCGTGCTGTGACAGTAACACTCCTTAAGGGAAGACCAGAGGGGTGCGTCTTTCTGTAGGCCCGGACTACACGGACGTTACGGCGCAGCACCGGAAGCTAAGAGGGAACTGTGGCGTCCGGTTGTCCAAACAGGGGAAACCGAACACCAAGCGTCATTGCATGAACACTGCGGTGATGCGCTGCAACTGCGCTTCGGAAGCGGCACTCGTCGGAGTAAGGCGTGGCAATTGCAAAATGACTCGACCTCACTGAATGACGACCTCACTCAACCCCAAACTCACGCGTGAGGTTGAGGTCATTTTGAGGTTGAGGTCGGCCTCATGAGGTCTAAACCTCATGAGGTTGCCCACCTCTGGTGGCTACAAAAAGACCAACAGCCTCCCCGGCAGAATTCGAGCTCAGTGTAGTGGAGCGTGCGCAAGCAGTGAAGTGACACAAAGCAAGGAAGATATAATTTGACGTCGATGAAAAAAGTGCACAGGTGTGGACTGTTTCCCTGAAAGACCTGAAGAAAATCTGGGCTGCTTGCCTGAAACATAATAAAACTTAAAAGGAGGACGCCGACCAAAAGTAAAAAACAAAAAAAACAACAAAATGACGTGAACAAGGCTCCCGTACGGGAGCCGAAAAGTCATTTTGTTGTTTTTTTTTGTTTTTTACTTTTGGTCGGCGTCCTCATTTTAAGTTTTATTATGATCGTCCCCGACCAGACGAGTTTTCGTCCAACTCTCGACTTCATCTGCCTGAAACATCAGCGGAAAATACAAAAAAAAATATTTTCAGCCGAAATACGTTCCCGCTGACTATGCACCTGGTACGGACTATCTGAGCAAAAACTTTTTTTATTTTAAGCCAGTATATGCCCGTGCGGACTATAGTCCAGAAAATACAGTATATCCCTAACAATAGCTGAATGGAATGCCCTACCGTCACAAATTGCTGCTGAAGTTCGCGCCTGTAAATATCATCCAATGTCGCGTACTTATATCAGAACGTGACGTGTCTGGGCACCGTTCTCATGTACTTTTTGCGGGTTATTTTTTTGTTTTGATGCTCGATCTAATAATTCTGCCATCTTCTCACTTTTTTCCTCTTCGTATTGTTCGCGGTATTTCAAACTGTGTTTGAATTTTCTGGATTGCTTCAACTTTGTCTTTTTTGAATTCCCTTCAAAGTTTAAATTTTGAGCTTACTTGAAGCAATTGTGTTGCGTATTTTGTGTGGTCTTTTCAATACTGCATTTACAATGAAAAATGGGAACAGTGTTGGTCATATGTTCAGCGGAATCCTTCCAGGTGGAGGAGATTTGTTTTAAGGGAGTAATGCTGGCCGTCCTGGTTAGCTCAGTTGGCAGAGCGACTGCTCAGGTCAAATGGTGGTCCCGGCTTCGAACCCCGGAATACGACTAATTTTTCTTTAGCTATGAAGTTTCTGAGAAAGCCATATAACTTTCCTTTGTAGCCACATGGGTGTGCTTAGGTGGATGCCAATGATTAGTTACTGCCCTATTATAAATCATACTTCAGTCAAGGTAGCACGAAAATTTCCAGCCCTACATACATATATTGGGAATTAAAACTGAAGGCTACTATTGGCTCTGAAATTTCGAGGCCGCAGATTGTGGACATTATTAAAAACACATACCCAGTGACAAAAACGTAGAAGCAATTTATTGAGAAGATTAGAAAGAGAGCGAACAGAAGAACGAATCTCATTAAAAGAAAAGTCACACTACAGACAACAAAAAAGGCAAACATCATAACGCTATTGTTACGCAAGCTGTAGCTATGAGGTAAGAATCAATTTTAACGCCATAGCGTTAAAGGTACCATCCGGCGGAAACCCGGCGTCGGCGTCACCGTGATTGGAAAGTCCTTTTTGGTCGGGAGGATAATAATAATAATAATAATAATAATAATAATAATAATAATAATAATAATAATAATAATAATAATAATAATAATAATAATAATAATAATAATAATAATAATAATAATAATAATAATAATAATAATAATAATAATAATAATAATATATAAAAAATAATAATAATAATAATAATAATAATAATAATAATAATAATAATAATAATAATAATAATAATAATTGGTTTTGGGGGGAAGGAAAAGGCGCAGTATCTGTCTCATATATCGCTGGACACCTGAACCACGCCGTAAGGGAAGGGATAAAGGAGGGAGTGAAAGAAGAAAGGAAGAGGTGCCGTCGTGGAGGGCTCCGGAATAATTTCGACCACCTGGGGATCTTTAACGTGCACTGACATCGCACAGCACACGGGCGCCTTAGCGTTTTTCCTCCATAAAAACGCAGCCGCCGCGGTCGGGTTAAGCAGCTTCGTGGAAAAGAAAGAAAAATTGGAGGACACTCCAGCTCCGCGTTTTAGGATATGACGCGACAGCGTTAATGGGCCCCGTCAGCGACTTCACTTGATCTCATTAGCATAGTTGCTGTTCTTTTTGCTATGCTCCTGTCATTTCCCATAACTGTGATCTGATGTTTTGGAATCGTGCTAGTGTTATGGTTACACGAGGAATATCATGCTTGCATGCCTGATGGCGTACAAACTGCTGATTCGACACTGGTCTGTTGTACATTGGTCTATCATTGTAGGCGTCATGTTCCCGATGTACCATTGTATTACTGTTGTATTTTATACCTGTCATTCTAGTGCACAGCCGGTGAAATTGCTAATAACATGTTATTTTGACAGGTACTATAGTCCATTTTTATTAGCTTTTGTATTAGTGCCGGAACCTGAAATGACTGCTTGCCCGAATGTGCACTTTGTCAGGTGCTCATTCGCCTTAGCCTTGGCCACCTCTTCGGTTATGCCCAAGGAGACAAGAAAAAAAGAAAGAAGGAAAGAAAGAAGGAAAGAAAGAAAGAAAGAAGGAAATAAATAAAGAAAGCAAGCAAGCAAGAAAGAAAGAAAGAAAAAAGAAAGAAGGAAAGAAAGAAGGAAATAAATAAAGGAAGAAAGACAGACAGACAGACAGACAGAAAGAAAGAAAGAAAGAAAGAAGGAAAGAAGGAAGGAAGGAAGGAAAGAAAAAAGAAAGAAAGAAGGAAAGAAAGAAAGAAAGGAGGAAGGAAAGAAAGAAAGAAAGAAGGAAAGAAGGAAGGAAGGAAAGAAAGAAAAAAAAAACAAAGAAAGAAAGAAAGAAAGAGGAGAAAAGAAGGAAAGAAAGGAAGAAAGAAGGAAGGAAGGAAGGAAAGAAAGAAAGGAAGAAAGAAAGGAAGAAGAAAAGAAAGAAAGAAAGAAGGAAAGAAAGGAAGAAAGAAAGGAAGAAGGAAAGAAAGAAAGAAAGAAAGAAGGAAGGAAATAAGGAAGGAAGGAAAGAAAGAAAAAAGGAAGAAAGAAAAAAAGAAAGAAAGAAGGAAAGAAAGAAGGAAGGAAGGAAGGAAGGAAAGAAAGAAAAAAAGGAAGAAAGAAGGAAGGAAGGAAGGAAAGAAAGAAAAAAGAAAGAAAGAAAGAAAAAAGAAAGAAGGAAGGAAGGAAGGAAGGAAAGAAAAAAAGAAAGAAAGAAGGAAGGAAGGAAAGAAAAAAAGAAAGAAAGAAAGAAAGAAAAAGGAGAGAAAGAAAGGAAGAAAAAAAGAAAGAAAGAAAGAGGGAAAGAAGGAAGGAAGGAAAGAAAGAAAAAAGAAAGAAGGAAGGAGGGAAGCAAGGAAAGAAAGAAAAAAAGAAAGAAAGAAAGAAGAAAGGAAGGAAAGAAAGGAAGAAAGAAAGAAGGAAGGAAGGAAGGAAGGGAAGAAAGAAAAAAGAAAAAAAGAAAGAAAGAAAAAAGGAAGAAGGAAAGAAAGAAAGAAAGAAAGAAGGAAGGAAGGAAGGAAGGAAGGAAAGAAAGAAAAAAAGGAAGAAGGAAGGAAGGAAGGAAGGAAAGAAAGGGAAAAAGAAAGAAAGAAAGAAAAAAGAGAGAAAGAAAGAAAGGAAGAAAAAAAGAAAGAAAGAAAGAAGGAAAGAAGGAAGGAAGGAAAGAAAGAAAAAAAGAAAGAAGGAAGGAGGGAAGGAAGGAAAGAAAGAAAAAGAAAGAAAGAATGAAGGAAGGAAGGAAAGAAAGGAAGAAAAAGAAGGAAGGAAGGAAGGGAAGAAAAAAGAAAAAAAGAAAGAAAGAAAGAAGGAAGGAAAGAAAGGAAGAAAGAAAGAAGGAAGGAAGGAAGGGAAGAAAGAAAAAAAGAAAAAAGAAAGAAAAAGAAAAAAAGGAAGGAAAGAAAGAAAGAAGGAAATAAATAAAGGAAGAAAGAAAGACAGACAGACAGACAGGCAGAAAGAAAGAAGGAAAGAAGGAAGGAAGGAAGGAAAGAAAAAAAGAAAGAAAGAAGGAAAGAAAGAAAGGAAGAAAGAAGGAAGGAAAGAAAGAAAGAAGGAAGGAAAGAAAAAAGAAAGAAAGGAAGAAAGAAGGAAAGAAAGAAAGAAAGAAGGAAGGAAGGAAAGAAAGAAAGAAGGAAGGAAGGAAGGAAAGAAAGAAAGAAAGGAAGAAAGAAAGAAAGAAAGAAGAAAAGAAAGAAAGGAAGAAAGGAAGAAGGAAAGAAAGAAAGAAAGAAGGAAACAAGGAAGGAAAGAGAGAAAGAAAAAAGAAAGAAAGAAAAAAGAAAGAAAGGAAGAAGGAAAGAAAGAAAGAAGGAAGGAAGGAAGGAAGGAAAGAAAGAAAAAAAGGAAGAAAGAAGGAAGGAAGGAAGGAAAGAAAGAAAGAAAGAAAGAAAAAAGGAAGAAAGAAGGAAGGAAGGAAGGAAAGAAAGAAAAAAAGGAAGAAAGAAGGAAGGAAGGAAGGAAGGAAAGAAAGAAAAAAAGAAAGAAAGAAGGAAGGAAGGAAAGAAAGAAAGAAAGAGAAAAGAGAGAAAGAAAGAAAGGAAGAAAAAAAGAAAGAAAGAAGGAAAGAAAGAAGGAAGGAAGGAAGGAAAGAAAGAAAAAAGGAAGAAAGTAGGAAGGAAGGAAGCAAAGAAAGAAAAAGAAAGAAAGAAAGAAAGAAAAAAGAAAGAAGGAAGGAAGGAAAGAAAGAAAACAAGAAAAAAGAAAGAAAGAAAGGAAAAGGAAGAAGGAAAGAAAGAAAGAAGGAAGGAAGGAAGGAAAGAAAGAAAAAAAAGAAAGAAAGAAGGAAAAAAGAAAGAAAGAGAAAAAAAAGAAGGAAGGAAAGAAAGAAAAAAAGAAGGAAAGAAGGAAATAAATAAAGAAAGAAAGAAAGGAAGAAAGACAGACAGACAGACAGACACAGAAAGAAAGAAAGAAAGAAGGAAAGAAGGAAGGAAGGAAAGAAAGAAAAAAGAAAGAAGGAAGGAAGGAAAGAAAGAAAGAAAGGAAGAAAGAAGGAAAGAAAGGGCTTCAGCGACATCGTTTGTGTCAAAAAGAAAATTCACGGGGGCACTTTGTTGGTGAGGTGAGGTGAGGCGAAAGCCTTTAGTGCGGTGTTGCTGCTTGTGTCGCTGATGTGTGGTGAAGATGCTGATTAAAAACTATACAATTGTTTGTGAACCTTCAAATTTCTTTATCCGACGGAATCTACATCAACTGGGTCAAAGTCTGCTTCTAGGTCTGGCAACTATCATTAATCTTTCCATAGCTTATCTTATCTCCAAGCGTGACTGGCGTCCACCCGCTTGTATGTTTTCTGCCCTTGAAATTTCCTCCCTTACACTAACATGTGATCTGTTACGCATTTCCGTCCTGTATAGATACACGACGTCGTCATTTTGACAGCTTTAGTGTGACACTTTTCAGCGAACGTCCCCGCTGGCGAGTCATGAGCCTATAAAGGCTTTCGCCTTAAAACTGACTTTATCATAGTAAGCTTAAGGGTTCCCCCTCGTTCACGCTTCTTGGCAAACGCGTTCTGGCAGTTTACTTACCAGTCCAATCAGTTCCAAAGAAGCCGCAGCGGCCTTCACTTTCTGCATGTGCAAATGCAAATCGCCTAGCTCTTGAGCAAGATAACGTCACAAAAAGATGCGCCGGAGAACAGTTTTCAGAAGGTGAATGCCACAGTTTATTCTAGTATACCTGTAAGAGCGAAGCGCAGCAATAATATTGGCACCTTGATATGACGCAGATGCAGTTTACCAAGGTGCAAAGTAAAAATACAAAATTCACTACATGCCTCTATCAGATCTCATCTTGAATGTATGCAGAATTTCCTTTCGTATGCTGTCACCTGCCTTTTTCTCGGGACAAAAACAGCTGATGAACAAGATGAGGTCCGTTAATGCCCTGCTGTCCATCACATATTTGGCAGTGCCAGTAATGCACCACTGCCTTCTTGTAATCATCAGTGCACATATCCGCATTCAAGCAGCAGCTACCTTCCTCTTTTGTCGCGTGAATGCTTGTCTGTAATGCTTCTCGCAGTGCACTGCATGGTCACTTTACTAACGTTACGAGACACCGTCGTAGGATGCGGAAGCCCATCCTTCACCGATCTGCTTCCGCATCAGCAGCGGTCAGAACACCTGCGCGCTTCAAAAATTCATCGTCACATAAGACTTCAAATGGTCTTAAGTCTTTTGTGAGCAAATGTACGCATATTGTTGTCATATTGTGACGGTAGCAGGGACACCTGGCCTAGTTTTCCTTTCACAAAGAAAGCCTTAATGAGACGCTGACGTGAATTTACATTTGTGACGGTTAAATCGGAATGTCTCTGTCTTGCCTACATCGTAACTCGGAAAGCTTTTGCAATTTTTTAAAACTGTACACGTCCTACTAGCGGCAAGCTTTTGGCATCAACATGTTAAAGATATTTTCTCCAAACTTCAATCTTATTGGCTTTCTCAGAAACGTGTTTCAGCTTTCCAGATGGGATATATTATTCTTTAATCATGCAGCACCAATCGTAACAAGAATTAGGAAGTGTCCGTGCGAAACAAATAGCCTTTAAAAAGCGCTGCGGATATGGAAGTGAAATGTCAACACCTTGAGTGAAGTTTACTCCAGTGATGTGCCGCTACAAGCATAGACACGGCGGCATGTCTGAAGAGATATGGTGGGCTGGAGTAGTGTACTAAATTCTAAAGCAGGAGGTGTTTCGTTCTTGCTCGTACTGACGTCCCAGTGCTTGCAGCGGTTTCAAACTGCGCGCATTCTATTTGTCTCTTCTACGTGCAGAAAACGCTTGGCCAGGGTCAAAATCCTACACTCCGTATATAGCCGGTATAGTGGGAAGAACAGCAAGTCTGCCTTGTTTGGCTCACCTTTAAAATGTCATCTACCAATCGTAAGTATATTCGCGCCGACTGCGGCGCTTAGACCAATCATGAACGGCGAGTTCAGACAATCGGATCTGCGTCATTTGTTGCCATCAAACGTTTATTGCTATGAGCCTGGTATGAAGTGGAATGCCGAAGGCTCAACTCCTGCTTGCCTCTTCCTGCTGTTTCCTTGGCCGCCGAAACAAGTACCATATACGACAATTCACTGCGCTGTTTATTACCACATGTGCTACTCATTTTACTCAATGTAACAAAAGGACAAAGCAGGCCCGCAAATGTAGAAGCAGAAGAGAAGCCCGGCGCCTCCTTGTTAAAAATGTCCGGCTATACGGCCGCGGACAGAGATGAGGGCAACGGCTGGGATAATGCGGCAGCAAATAAAATGAATCTCCTCATGCCCTCCTCATCCTCGTATCCTCCTTGGAGCTCAGCGTCGTTTATCGCGTATCGTCACCTTTTATAGAACTCAACCTCGCTGAAAGCGTATGGCCCGAAAGTAGAGCCTTCGCAGTGCGGCGCGGGGGCGCTCGCCTCTGGGCAGAGGCAGAGCTGATGCATAGTGTACATCGGTGCTGGATGAGGTATGGCCCAGAAATATTAGCAGACACGCGAACGAAACATTTTGGCGGTGCACATAGGGAACGAAACGATCACAGTGGCGGCCCGTCTTTAGTCTTGAAACGGAGGTCAGCACTCCGCTTACCACTGTTGGCGTCCAGGTACCACTTCAGTGCGAAACTTTCCTCCTTTCTGCTCAATACGTTCCTTTCACCAGGCCGGACTTGCTCCCTTCGACGGAGCTGTCCGGGCGGCGCTGTGGGAGGCTCGCTTTTTCGTCATTTTAACGCGCTGGAAAACGCAGCCATGCCAAGCGTCCTAAACAGTCTTGAAAGCAAACACTCCCAAAGTGCCACGCAGCTAAGTTACACCGACTAGCCCGAACCGCCACCGTAGTGAATTAATTTCACTTCAATTTCAATTCAAGCGCGAAAACTCGTCTAAGAACAGTTATGCTACTTGGTGTGCCGAAATAAAAAAAAATGCTGAGGACGATCACCTTAAGTGTGCTGTGAATGACAACGGAACTGTGCCTCGACGTACGGTTAGGTTAGAGAGGCTGTTGAAGGGGCGGGATGTGCGGTTGAGAGGTGGCTTGCAAAGGAGGACTTGAGAGATGGTATGCTGAGACGTGACTGTCAGGGATGCTCTTGCTTCACTGAGAAATGTTTGACGCGTTGTTTTCTTATTATTCGGTGATTAGTACGAAGGCGGTCTTAATTGTGACCCATGCAATTTAATTGTCTAAGGTCGGCGCTCACGTACCCTTGGAGTTGGTGGAGCTCACCGCGCGTTTGTCTCATACGCGTCGCTGGTATCAGCCGGAGCCCTGCCTACGTGCTCGTGCCGCCGCGTCACTTGCTGCGTGGACTTGGAATATCTGGCGAAAACTGGGCGATCGGTGCGCCTAGACCCCGAGCCGCAAACGCAGCACACTTGCTGCGGCGTTACCTCCGAGGAAGAAAGAGCGCGTGTTCTCAACAGAGAGCAATGAGAAGTCCGTGCTAGCGGCTGTGGCAAAGAACGAGCGACGACGAAATAGGAGCTGAGGAACCTTTCACAGCGTGAGCTGTGCACGTATGGGGCACCTCCAGCCGCTGATCGGCTCTTGCTCGCGATCAGCTGACCGACCACCCCACGCTCGCAGCCCTTGCCTCGTAACGGCTTTCCTTGTCATCTAGTGTGGCGGGCGGTCGTATAAGGCGCCGCCGAACGCTTCGAAACGCCTTTCGAGCGCTCTGTACGCGTTTGCGGTGGGGTTGTAAGTCGAACCTCATTATAACAAAGTCAAAAAGGCACCCGCCATTTCTTCGTTATAGTCATTGCTTCGTATAGCCTTAGGTGACCTTGTCCACAATTGCAGCACAATGCCAACGCTCTCACCCAAGCCCGTGCAGTCCGAGGATTGTACAGCTGGAGATTAGTCAGCCGCCTGTAAGTACTGGCATCGTTAGGGCCAGGTACCTGTACGTCGAAAACTGGCGCTTTCTTCAAAGCCACCAAAACTGGAGCTCGCGACGAAACCGCTGCCGCATGCCCGCTTATACCACGGACCGTATCCAGTTCAAAGCTTAAAATATCCAGCTAAAGACCAAGAAGACGACTTTTCCTTTCCTCTTAAACATTACCCCACCAAGGAAGCCTCGGACAAGCGCACTGATCGCCTCCGATAGGGTCAAACATAGGTATACGCTAACCGGATATGTCACATTCTTCAACGCACACCCGTTTCTTCCGCGGCCCTCTTAAGCTACAGCGCCTTGAAAACGGGCCTTGCAGGAGCAATGTCGTAGAGGAGAGTGAGAGGCCTGTACCGAATATTAAGCCCCGTCTTCTTGGCTTTCAAACCGACAGGAGTCAGGCTGAAAGTGGACGCGCGATGGCAGTGAATTCCGTCACGAGCATACCTGCTTTGGTCGGCTTCCCCGCGTGACGCACGAGCATTCTAGTCGCCACAGCGCCACTACATGGCTTCACTGCATGACAGTAGTGTCTTGTTACTAAGAACAGATAGGCCAGTCCAGAGGCTATCAATTAGGGTTGTGCGAATATTCGAAAATTTCGAATAGCGAATCGAATATCCTCCTATGCGATTCGTCGAACGAATTAAATAATGCATGCCCAAAATTATCACAAACGAGTTTAATATATTTTTATGCTTTCCAGAAATGATCGAAATTGGACACGAAGTTGAAATAAGGCCTGCCGAATTTTTTTTTTTCGACGGCTGTTCCAAAAACAGGACCAACACTGACGCCGTGTACCATGCTGTAGCCGTAACCGGCATGCGCGAGATGGAGAGCTCAGCATCGCGCCATTTGTGTGGCGGCGTTCAAAATGCATGGCCTCCGAGGATGGACGACGCGGCAGGGCTCGGTCAGGTTCAGCAAACTCAGCCTTTATGCCCGATCTCGGAGGCCATGACTATACTTAGTAGCTCCCGCCAGCCTCTTGTATTGAGATGTGGCAGTAATTTTTTTTCTTTTCTGTCATCATTAACAACATGTAATTGTCCTCCGCGTATCACTTGACGGTCAGAGCGTTAATACACCGACTTCATGTTCCTAAGGTCAATGTTGCGTCTTTTAGCAGTTGGAGCGATAACTCGAAGTTATAGCGCCGTACCGCAGCGCCACCGCTAGCGCTTCGTTGTTTTCGTAAGATCACTCGTTTCGTACGACTATTCGCTCAAGTAGCAAATTTCTATAACATATATTCGATTCGGTTTTTAGCCATACTATTCGTATTCGATCCGGTAGCAAAGGTATTCGATTCGGGTTGAAAAAAAAAAGTAGTATTTGCACAGCCCTGTTATTAATGCTTTGATCATGGCCGCCGTTTAATTGGACAACGGAAATTGTTTTGCGCTTTCGCTATCCACTGCTGTCACTCATCTAGGCCCTGTGAATCTAGCGGGATGTCGATGCAGTCAAGCGCACCAAACGCACTGGCACACTGTCGCACCACTCGCAGAGGGCCGAGTGCAGAGTAAAAACTACTGGACCTGAATATATGGCATTTATTGGGCGCTCCAAACGGGGATAGCTATTCCTTTGTTTTAGACCTTAGATTTCGTTATAGAGCCTTTCGTTAGTTATAAGGAAAATCGTGGTCTTACAGTGAGTGGATGCCTTAATCGCACCGTAACGCTTAAGCAAGGATGAAAGGGAAAAAATTAGAAAAGGTGATTATGCCTGCTTAAACTGAGTTGCGCAGCTTGCACGGCATAATGTAAGCGTAGCAATATTTTTTCCTTTCGCGCATGCGCAGTTTTTCGGAGCGTACGAACTCGAAGGCATGGGGTTGGACTCCGTATTTCGCTGAAACGTCGCACTAATAGCCAACGTTAATAGAACTAGCTTCAGTAACTCTCCGCCTCCGCCCAACATCTCCGCGGCGCTGGGGCGCCTTCCAATCTAGGTGGCGCGGCGGTAGACACAGCTACTATGAAGAAGCAAGCTGCACTGCATAGCCAATCGTCAAGTGCCGGGTCAGTCTGGTACTTCTCCCGGCTTCGGCCCAAAGAAACAGTATCAGTAGAATCAGAGGCCGTGAGAAACAAAACAAAAACAAACTAATTGTTCTCATGCAGCCCTAAGTTGGGAAACAGGTTGGAAGGGGAGGGAGGGGGGGGGGGGAGTCTTATTTGAGCCATCTATTTCTTCGACTTTTCTTATCGAAGGAAACGGGGTTCAGAATGGTTTTCCTATGTAAAATTTCTTGCTTGCTCCCACCTCTCTCTCTCTCTCCCCCCCCTCATCCATTAATCTGCTGTGAGCTGGACAGCTGGCAACTGTGGAAACGAGCTGAAGAAAGCACCACCGATAATATAAATACCCTCTTTGCTCGTGATGTGTCCGGTGTGCGCGGGTCTACTTGTGAACGGCTTTTCCAACTGTGAATCTGAAACCATCATTACCAGAGATTCGGGACAAGCGCTTCTCGTTTCCTTGGCTGCCACAACGTGGCGCATGGCTGTGACATTCCAAAATAGCGTGTTTACATCCTCCGTGAAGTATTAAAGAAAGAGGATGACCAAGTGGCTCCCACTGAATGCTATATAGACCACTAGGTTTAGCGGCACTGACTTGGCGCTGTCCCGAATTCCTGGTAATGCAAGCCTGGAGCGGCTACCGTCCCCGGGCCGTACCATGTTGTCGGACGGCGTCGCAGAGAACTGGAGAAGGTTTAGACTCGACTTTTTTTTCTGCGCAACCGAGTGAGAACCACTGATTTCGGTGCGATAGGAGTATGTTACGGGTCAAGCCACAATGGGCGTGTTCGACACATTTTCGTTGACACGCGTGCTCAACGTGACGACTACGGCGCCATTATTGTAACCGCTTTTGAAGATCACTGCAGCCCGAGATGCAACGAAACGTTCGAGTGGTACGTGTTTCAGTCCGAGATGCAGTAAAATGATGAGCCCTTTGATGCGAGATGTCCAGCTCAAAGCTCAGACATGTTACGCAGTGGTGATAATACTGCGCCAAACAGCGCCATCGGGTTAAGACTGCTGCTTGCTGTTACAAATGGGCCTTACTGTACAAAATGTCTCCAATGATGCGCCCAAGTTCCAGTGCAACCAGTATGTAGCCACTGCGATTCTGCGAATGCCAGAAGGCTGGGGTTACAGCCCTATGCTAACGCGTGACTGGTATATTCACTCGACATGCGACGAATTAGGCGTCCGATGGAATTCAAAACTTATTTCACTCCCGCGCATTTTACAACCTGCTGTTAGTCCGCGGTGTGAGTGCGTTTCATGGCTTTTTTTTTTAGTGCGAAAGCATTACTTCACGAGACCAAGACGGTTCACCAGTTTGTGTGATGCTTGACCTTTAGGGCGACCTTGGGCACATCATAAATAAATAAAATAACTATTGCCGCGACTGGGATTCGAAACCGCGGCGGCGCGAACAGGTCACTAGGCTATGTCCGCAGCCGAACACGCCTCGTGTTAAACTGCAACACACTCTCGCGTTGTGCATTGCACACTGTCTTCTTCATCGACTAATGCTGCTATCAAACTAATGTTCTCACTTTCAGCTATGTGGCGGTAGTGACAGAGGGATGCGCGCTGCATGCGTTGGCCTGGACAGCGTTGTGGCAGAGACAAGGCCGACAACGCTGCTGCAGAAACACGGCACTAGCCACCATAGCGGCACTCCCAAGATGTTTGCACCACTACGAAAAGTAAAGCTCTCTCATTCAATCAGCATGGCGCGCACTACATGACTGTGTTCCTACGCGCCTGTCGCCCGCCTCATGGAGGAAAAAAAAAAGGTGGAGTAAATTTGTAATAAGGGAGTAATTACTCATTGGCATCCACCCAAGTGCAATTTACTGCACCTTGGGGAATTCCCCTAAATATTTGGGTAACACTGTCCCCACTTCGAGTTATTGATCGATTCGCTCTCGCCCTACCATAAGCTTGCCGTCCCGGTTAGCTCAGTTGGTAAAGAGACTGCTCCGCTGAAGCGGTGGTCGCGGGTTCGAGTTCGAACCTAGGATCAGGACGAATGTTTCTTTCACTACGAAGTTTCTGAAAAAGCTGTATAGATTTCCTTTGTAGCCGTATGGCTGAGCTTTGGTGGATGCCGATGAGTAATTACTCCCTTAATTATTACAAGTGTTGGGTATGATCCGAGTAAAAGCGAAGTTATTTTTTCAATGTATATGATTTTGCGGACGTTTGAAAGTTACAGACCCATATATTCCTTCCCAAATCCGCTTTCCTACGCCTATGCATAACCCTACTGAAGACACTGCACGCGAATTTGAATACGAGAACTGAGATTTGTGTGCGATCACGTTCATTTTGTACAAGAACTCGCATAAATTGAACGTGGACATATACGTGCTGAATGTGGCCTGCGTGTACTCTGCGTGGACACCCGCGTGCTGAGCGAGGGCTTGCCGAGGCTGTGCGTGCTTACTTGCGTGCTGAGCAAGCTCCAAGAGGCTGCGTGTGGCTATGTGCGTGTTTGCTTGCTTATTAGTAACTTGCCGAGACGTACTGTGCAGGTCCATTCGATATGAAAAAGGAACAATGTTTGAGCATTTAGTTAATGATTACTGCTTAATTATAGGCAACAAACACACTTTTTGTTGTTTTATAATTTCCCTCTTGGCGTATAGTATCCGTTAATCATTTTCAACTTTAGTAGAGAAATAATCGAAAAATGTATCTAGTATTGCAAACTGGTTGCTCCCTTCCATACTGCAAGAACATTTATTTGACAATATGCGTACTGAGCAAGAACGTGCCGACATTGTAAGTTCATTGTAAAATAATGTAAAAAGTGAGCTGCTAACCTCCCTTACAACGTCCTTTAGTTCTTCTATCAACCAGTTCTGAAAGTTACAGATGTGTCATAGATGCAGATGAAAGCCGTCCAGAGCACTTATGTTATTGCCTGTCGTGTAGATGACATTCACATCCCGAAATGAGAAGCAACGCGACCAATGTTGCTCGCACTCGAAATGAGTCAATGCACTGGAATAACTCTGAAGGGTAACAATGTCTCTTAGATGGAACATATATGCCAGGGAATAAAATCGACTTCAATCAAACATGACGTGCAGAAAGTGAATTGTGAGCTGTAGCAGGAATGTTAGAGGCAAATATACGAAACTGAAAGTCATTAGTATACATTCACATGCACTTAAAATGGCCATGCAAGCCCTTCCAGCACAAATACCTGCAGATGTTCCGTATCTGTTTTCGTAGCCGGCGTTGTGCTGTAGTTGTGCTTTATAGTTCTCTATCTTATAATGACAACTTTCTATAGGCTGTAGCAGGCCAGATATATATAATTGGGATGCTTAGAGTGCTGCTTACATTAGTTAAAATTAGATGAATTTAAATATGTATTTAAAGACAACAGTTAAGACGGGAGATTCACCTTCGAGATTCACGATCGAACTCGGTAGTTATGCCGCTGCTACGCAGCATACTCGACCGCCGTAGAGAGAATTCATCATCTCACACCAAACTGTTGTGGCGCCGCTTTCACAACCGATAATTTTGCTCGGAAGCAGTAGTTGCACTCATGCACTTTTGATAAGGTGGTATTGGTTGTTTTCAGTAACTGACAACAATGGTAATTTGTTGGCTGCAGTGTTTTGTGGCCGGCCTGTCTTTTTTTCAGCGAAATAAGTTGTACATTTTAGGTTGCGTAAACTTTCAGCCATTAAATTGCTTTGATTTGATCCCTTAGTGTGTAGCTGCGAGTGCTCCATGTCTGAGAGCACAAGTTTCTATCAATCGAAGGCCCTAGAAATCTCGACAGAGTTCCACACTGCTACAGGGACTCGGTGGCTATTGGAAGCTGCTGCATCAAGTGTCATTGAGTTCATAGACGATCGATCCGAGAGCCTACGAAATTCCCGTGTGGCACAGTTGTTAGATTTTGCGCCGGTTTGATGCTGAGCAGCCTGTGTGCTTGAGTCAGCTTTCCCAACTTCTGTGTTTCAAAACTGAAACTTCTCGAAATCACCCACAGTTAATTCGTGGTAGAACTACTTCTGCCCTTTTCCGGAATTTCCACAAAACAGATCAACTGATTTTTTTTCCCCCGTATACTTTTCGCAGGCGCTGCACAGTGAGAACCTAGCTGTATCCAAGTCCCGACCTGCTGGACTCGGAGAAGCTGAAGTTGTTTGACCACCGTGTGGCACCCATGCTGATGGATGTTGTATTAATAAAGCCAGTGAAAGTGATCTTATGTTAGTCTTTTTGCAATCATGCTATGCACTTGAGAGACATCCCATGAAGCACCATTTCTGCAAAGCTTGTTGTGTCACAACATACATGGTGAATGAGGCAACGGCAGACATGAGGAGGCCTCAAAGCAAGACATTAGTATAATGAGTTGAGCAGTGATGTAGCAGCCTTGTAGCCATGCAAGGTATCATCGATATCAAGATGATAAGTTCACTTGAAGCTGTCTAGTGCTCATCATGTCATGCTCAGCTGTCTCTCATTGTGCCGATCCATGCTCAGCTCTCGCACATTTTGCGAGCCACGCTCAGCTCTCGCACATTCTGCAAGGCTGTCTCGCGTTGTGCGAGTCATGTTCAGTCCTCGCACTGTGCGTGGCAATAAACACACACAGAAAGCCACGCAGAAACCAGGCTCAATATTTTCATTAGGGTACCCTGCATTATACACCCCTAATTGTGAACTACGCCAACAGAGGGACAACCTACACAACATACTGTGGGCATGCCCACGAGATCCCCCTCCGCGGGAGCTGCAGCTCTGTAACTCCGAGCAGTGGGAGGCCGCGATGCTCAGCTCAGACCATGCCATTGAGCACGATACCTAGGTCGCCAGAGCCCAAGGACGCCTGGCCACCTCGGACGGAAGCCCCTGTCTAAGATTTCCTCTTTGGCAAAAAGAAGTTTTCCCTCCTCTGCCTCCTTCTTGGGTAATCCCGTCGAGTCCGAAAAATTGGTCCTCTACTGTTCGCGGTACCCGCCGCAGTGGCTCAAGTCTGTTTCATATGCAAGCGAGAACGCTCACGATTTCTGCCGCCGTGGCGCAAAAACCTGTTTCGAGCGGTCGCGGCGACACTTCTTATTGTGTAAATAGTTTTTGTGTACATTACCTCTTCCCCCCCCCCCCCCCCCCCCCTGTCCCCTCACCTCTTTCGTTTAATTTCTCCATTCTGCCTGCTATCCTTTATTTCCGCCGCCCCAGCTCAGGAGCTTCTGTATCGATGGCAGATGCCGGGGTTAGCAAAAGTCTCTTCCTTTTTATTATTATTTTAATAAAAACCACTTCCTACTACGGTCGCGGCGACTCGAGCGGCCAGAGCGACGAGGAAATTTTTCGCCACTACGACCCGCTCAATCCCTCAATACACTCTGTCGCTTCAGTGTGAATCATACTTCAGTGGTTAAGACATTCGATCGACTGCTCTACCTAAAGTATTAAATGCCGGCAGCGGTGGCCGCGTTTCTATGGAGGTGAACTGCATGTGCCAAGCAATGCAAGTGAGCGTCGACCACTCCACTACGGCGTCTCTCTCTTCCTTTCTTCTTCCACTCTCTCTAGACTTCATCCCTTCCCTTACGGCGCGGCTCAGGTGTCCACTGAGAAGTGAGACAGTTACTGCGCCTTCCCTTTCCTTATAACATATTATTATTACTGTTAATAATAATTGGTTTTGGGGGGAAAGGAAATGGCGCAGTATCTGTCTCATATATCGTTGGACACCTGAACCGCGCCGTAAGGGAACAGATAAAGGAGGGGTGAAAGAAGGAAGAAAGAGGTGCCGTAGCGGAGGGCTCCGGAATGATTTCGGCCACCTGGGGATCTTTAACGTGCACTGACATCGCACAGCACACGGGCGCCTTAGCGTTTTTACTCCATAAAAACGCAGCCGCCGCAGTCATTATTATTCTGTTCGCGGGGCTCTTCCGCGTACGCCGCAAGGCCTTTGGAGCGTGTCGAGTTTCTGCTGTTGACCACCCAGAATGCTGTACGACGAACGGTTGCTCAAATTTTTTAAAAATTTTTTTCGTGAATATATTCGGGAATACTGCCACGTACCACATCCGCTCCTCTGTTCAAGGACATATGAAACATACTCCGAACAAGCTACGCAAGAAAGTATTAAAGCTCTCGCTTTAAAAACGCACGCCAGGAGCGGGAGGCCGAGCAAGAAATGTGAACGCGAGACAAAAGTGCATTAAGAGGTTTTATTAAAATAATAAGAAAAGGAAAGAAAAACATTTTTGCTAGCCCCGGCATCTGTCACACTTACTAAACTGCTGTCTCGCGTTCACATTTCATTACTCAGCCTCCCGCTCCTGGAGGGCGTTTTTAATTCGAGAGCTTTACTACTCCCTTGTGTAGCTTGTTTGGCGTGTGTTTCATATGTCCTCGAACCGAGGAGCGGATGTGGTACGTGGCAGTATTCCCGAATAAATTCACGAAAAATTAATTGAGCAACCACTCGTCGTATAGCATTCTGGGTGATGTTATAGCATTTCTCTTTGCATATAGCTTACATTTTTAGTCAAGTTGGAGGCTAGCTTGCGACAGGGGTTCGTACCAATGTCATATGCACCTTCAGTTGCACGATTTCTGAGTCTTGCGACAGGGTTTCGAACCGATGACATATGCATTTTCAGTTGCATGCTTTAAGACGCGGCTGAGGTGTCCACTGTTGGATGTGGGGCTCGGAGTCGCTCTCGAAGGAACCACGGGTCAGGAACGACGCTTGCTCCGACCGCCACCACCACCAGGACAGGACTGCTTACGAGTTAAAGGAGTTGGATGATGGGAGAAAGAAGACTTGGGGGTTTATTTACATTGTTACAGGATTACTTACAAGTGAACTCTCGCCGATGAGAGGATCTGAAAATGGAGCATCGAGGATGATCCCTAAATGGAGCACGATAAAAGAAGCATGATCTTCACTGTAGTAGTAGTAGTAGTAAGTGAATGAAAGGTGAAGAGGAAAGGAAAGTGCACGGGCCTGTGACTGATGTTAACGCACCACCACAACTGCCGGCGTGCAGATAGAGAGGAGAAGGATAGGTAGAGTTTCAGCGGAAGGGGAGAAAGGGGGAGTATAGAGATGCGGGAGACGCAGTCGTATCAGACAGTCAGTCAGCTGCATTGGGCTAGCAATAGCCGTCCAGGCCCGTCTCCTCCAGGAAGGCAAGGAGAGCCCGGAGCGCCTTGGAAGCGTTGGGACCGGTGGGGAAGAGGAGGGCACTGGCCGAGTCAGATGGAAGGCTCAGGTCTCGGTAGCAGGCAGCCAGCTTTGCCTGGTGGATGGCCAAGGCAGGGCAATCGAGGAGGAGGTGATCGGTGGTCTCCTCCGTATGGCCGCAGCGGGAGCAGTCTGCAGTGTGGGCCAAGCCCTTGCGATGGAGCCTTGCCCCGGTCCAAGAACATCCGATGCGGAGCCGGAGGAGGAGGGACCTCTGCCGTCTGGTGAGCCCTTTATCTGGCAGGCGTTGAGGGGGTGTCCCTTGGGCAACCCTGGGGTCGGGGTGCTCCATTAGTAGCTGCCGCTCCGTGACGGTTCTGGCAACATCCAGGGGCACCACAGCGGTAGAGCAGGGGGGTACAGCTTCCGTGGGCAGCCTTGGCCAGGGCATCTGCTTCCTCATTGCCTGGGACTCCTACGTGACTGGGGATCCAGGCCAGGGAGAGTGAGCAGCTACGGGAACAGATGTTGTCCAGTCTGGCGGCCAGCTTGCGTACGACGGGCAGCCGGCTCCGTGGCTCTTGCAGAAGGTGGAGGGCCACCCTGGAGTCACTCAGAATGGCTGCAGACTGCAGTGCGGGGTGTACTCGCTGTTCCGTTTTATACTCTTCTTAGTCCCCAGATTCCCCAGGTTGAGGACGTCTCCGCCAGGATGAATAATAATTGGTTTTTTTGGGGAAAGGAAATGGCGCAGTATCTGTCTCATATATCGTTGGACACCTGAACCGCGCCGTAAGGGAAGGGATAAAGGAGGGAGTGAAAGAAGAAAGGAAGAATAGGTACCGTAGTGGAGGGCTCTGGAATAATTTCGACCACCTGGGGATCTTTAACGTGCACTGACATCGCACAGCACACGGGCGCCTTAGCGTTTTTCCTCCATAAAAACGCAGCCGCCGCGGTCGGGTTCGAACCCGGGAACTCCGGATCAGTAGTCGAGCGCCCTAACCACTGAGCCACCGCGGCGGGGGCCGGGACAAAATTGACGTTGACGGTTGTTGTTCAGTATTGAGAGTGCAGTCTGCTGCACTTGTCCGTTCATAAGGGAGGGAAGAAGCGTAAACCTTTTAGACCAATGGGATACCTTACATCCCAGCTCCGATCCAGAGGTTCAACTGAAGACCTTCCGACTGGCTGAAGCCGCCGATAAGGTCCAGGGACTCCTGGCTGTCTTCTAGGTTGGAAGGCTACAACCTTCCCTACATCTTTTGGACAATTACATCCAATTGCAAGAGAAGGCAAGTGTAGCAGGCGGCGGCAGAAAGTTAGGCGGGCGGACGTGTGTGTATAACACGTTAATAATAATAATATTAATAATAATATAATTGGTTTTTGGGGAAAGGAAATGGCGCAGTATGTGTCATATATCGTTGGACACCTGAACCGCGCCGTAAGGGAAGGGATAAAGGAGGTAGTGAAAGAAGAAAGGAAGAAGTGGTGCCGTAGTGGAGGGCTCCGGAATAATTTCGACCATTTGGGGATCTTTAACGTGCACTGACATCGCACAGCACACGGGCGCCTTAGCGTTTTTCCTCCATAAAAACGCAGCCGCCGCGGTCGGGGTCGAACCCGGGAACTCCGGCTCAGTAGTCGAGATAACACGTTCGCTGAAACAGCCTTTATGGTAGGCGTTTTAACAGGTCCTGTGCCAAGGTCTTGCCTTTGTAGAGGGCTGCGCTCGAGCCTGGTCCTGCTGCTTGCGGACCGGGCAGGTCTCGGCGATGGTAATTAACATGGTCCTTATGGCAGCGCAGGCACCAGGGCGCACAGGGATGGGCAGCGTTCGCATGGAGAAGGGTAGGTGGTGGTTCAGGTAAGGCAGTGTGCTTGGGTGGAAGGGCACTGAAACTTCCTGTGCCCATACTGATGTCAGCGAAGGCAGCAAAATGCACGAGGACGGTGTGGGTAGCGGCGTTGCGCTATTTGTTCGAAATAGATTGTTCCTGGGACGGTGCGGCCCTCAAAAGAAACCAGGACGGTGTTCGTGGTTCTCATCATCCGTACGCCGATGATGGTATTGGTGCGAGAAGGGATGCCGGCCAGGAGTTAGGACAGGGCATGGTGCGGTCAATCCGGAACATTCCTCAGGCAGAGTTAACGGCTGTGCGTTCGTACGGGATTAGGTGGTGAGGATTCGAGTTTGAAAGTGATGAAATGCCAGTTTCCGATGAGAAGCCGTTTTAAGATGAGACGCCGGGGCCCGATTAGACGTCGAAGGACGCTGAGACGCCGGGGACTCATGAAACACTGAGAAGGCGTTTCACAGTGTCGTTGGAGTTTGCCCGAATAATTAGAAGTCTTTTGTCCTCTCGGTTATGCAGTGATTTCAGCGCGTGCGTGGTCAGTGAGGTGGGCGGTGGACGTGATAAGGTCGAAGATATGACTCACCGATGCAGACGCGAGTGAGGCAGGGAGGTGAAAGCCAACTGAGATGAGCATGTGTCGATGGCGTGTTGGTTCGGGAAGCTTGCGGGTTCTACGGCCGTACATAACCGTGCTGAATGAAATGGGGTCTTCTTCTACGTTTTGAAGTGGAGACATGTTGGGTAGCTTGCAATACGGGAGCTGGCAAGGCTTGTGGTGAGGCCAGAATCGTGACCAGCGTAACGCCTTCTTCGGTGACTTCGATCGCCTGCACAGGATGTGGCGTGGCGGACGCGGCGTCGGCGGTAGGCTTACCGCGGCGGGTGCAACTTCGTATCTTCAAGGGATCGTTCAGTGCTTAAAAACGGTCCGATTACCAAAATATGGGCGTTAGGTGAAAGCTGGGAACTAGGCGGGAACGATCTTGAAGATATTTTTGGGCAATGTGCAAAGTTTCCAGCCTGTTGGGGCAGATTGGAGGGAGCTCGATTTGAGGCGGTCGCGCCGAGGTCATGGAACACCTGAGAGAGTTGTGGGCGCATTAAATTTTGCATGGGAAAGTGGCTTCGGATGGCACAGGACAGGCTTAATTTGAGACAGTTGCATAAGTGCTAATAAAAGCGCCTGTCAGCCAATGGCCTTCAGGTTCACAAGGGAGAGGCCTTTGTCCTACAGTGTGCGTAGTCAGCCTGCTTCTGCTGTTGCTGTTGTTGTTGTTGCCTTGGTCACATGACACATACCCAAGACGGCGAATTGGCCAGGGTTCAGTGGGGCGACCGCATAGAATAGGAAAAATCGGAGTAAAGCTAAAGATTGTGCCTTGGGTGAAATTTCAGAGTAACTTAAAAAAAAAGAAGAAACAAAATATCGAGAGAGAATATCTGAGAATTAAATAATTAAGGACATGGAAATACCCAAACGCTTTTTTGAATGCGGAAATTTTTTAAACAATTAGCAAGGGAATCTGCCGATAGCTGTTATATAATTGTGGAGGTATTAGCAAACTTGATGCAATGCAAAACCCCTGTCGAAAGAGAGGAGTAGAGAAACCGACAAGGTGAGACCCAATTTTGTAATGGGAATTTCTAGGTGTGTTCTCCTCTGGTGTGCAAACCTCCGGCAAGAGAGCAAGAAATGCTCCAATGTCTCTATTTCACCACAAGCCGCACATAGGTTTGTGGGACTGAAGCCGCATCTACATAAGTACAGATTTAAGCGGGGAATCCTGTACCGCATGAGTGTCATCGTTACCTCACACTGCCGGGTTTTACACGCGTGAGTCTTCCATGGGTACATGAGATGTTGGTAGTCGACGGTAGAGAGTAAGGTATCGTTACATGCGGCGGTTATAAACTGAAAACGCTGAAATCGAGTCATTTCAAAAGGAACAAGATTAGAGACGCTACTGGCAACTGGTGCATTTAGAGCTGCTTTTGCCAAAAAGTGTGCTGCTTCATTTTGTAAAATACCTCAGTGGCCTGGTATCCAAACGAAGCGCACCTCTTTCATCCATCCAGGAATCAAAAAGTTTAGTGAGCGTCTCAAAAAAGCGTCTCGCGTGGACTCCAGCGCCAGCAATACAGAGACAATCTGAGAGGAATATCACCTGAGAAACAGTTGTGGGAATTGAGAAAGCGGCTAGCCCCAGAACCATAAACTCTGCTAGAAATATGGTTGTGTAATCTGGGACTGTGACCGAAAAGCTCCACGAGAGAGACTCTGAGAAAATACCAACCCCTGCTTTCCTGGCGACCCCAGACGCATATTTAGCAATTAAAGTATGCTGCGGGTACTGGCCAAGGTTATCCAAGAGGATTCCAGTTAATATCCCTGCAGGTAGATGCTTGGCATTTGGTGGGAAAATAAAAACCAAAGTAATATCCACAGGGGATTCTGCCCAACAAACTCTGCATACAAAACTGAGATCCACACCAATATTGGATAAAAGATTCTGAGTAAATACAACCTGAGGTAGGCCCACGCTTGGCCAATGAGGAGTGATAAAAAGGGCTGGGTGGGGGACGAAAATAGGAGTAGCTACACCAGGAGGCGACTCAAATCCCCGCAAAAAAGTCCTGACAGTTAACAGGTGAAAACGAAAGTTAAGATCGGGAATACGAGCTTCCAAGTACAGAACTGCGGTGGAGACTGATTGAGGGAGAGCTAGGCAGAGACGCAGCGCGCGCCTTTCTAGCAGCAGTAACGGATTCCCAAAAACCAATTTTCATTTTTTTCCGGAGTCCTCCACTACAGCACCTCTTTCTCTCTTTCTTCTTTCACTCCCACCTTCCTTCCTTCCCTTAGGGTGCGGTTCGGGTGTCCACTGAGATATGCGAGACAATTACTGCGCCGCATCATTTCCTCAAAAACCAATTTACAATTAACAATTTTTTGCTTATGGTTTCTTCCTTTTTTCTTTGCTTGAACAGAGAGAGAGCGGGGCGGGAACGCGCAGCGCAGTGTCGTCTGATAGGATCAGTCGGTGTCGTGAGGTCACGTGCGGCGTTCGTGTGTGCGCCGTATTGGGGCATGCGAGCGATGCTTGGGAGAGAGCGAAAGCTGGAAAAACCAATAGAACAAGGCCACATTGGCTTCTTTTTTTTCTGCAGTCTGTATTGCAGTGCGCGTTGCAGTAGCTGTCTACGAAGACGAGAGGCCACACCGTCGCAGAACACGTTGCAGTAGCCGTGCATCGAGGAGCGTCTGTCGCGGATGTGGTTCGTTGCGTTGCTCGCTGGTAAGTGGCCGCTTTTGTATCGTACGTGTTCGGTGCTTGGGTACTGCTTTTAGGACCGCGCTGCACCATGTACGCAGAGAGAGTGCCGCGTTTCTGCCTGATAAGGCATGCAAGTGTGGGATGGAGTCGATCCATCTGTCCAGAGTAGTAAATTCATTGTCGTCGTGTGAGCAGCGCGCCACACGTCAAAAGATCTTGCTAAGAAGCGTCCCGGGAACCTAGCAGACCATTCATTTTTTTAGAAATGCGTTTTTGAGGCGCACATCGCTTTTCAGGTGTACGCGTCCTGGCAGAGCTGTAGAGTTTGCTGAAGGACCTCCGTAATCGGCTCTACCCTACTCAGGTCTAGGGTGCCTCGATGCGAGCGGTGCGCTACACCGAGGCACCTTACTGTAAAGCCGCTCAAAAAACTAGTTTATAAGCTAGTTAATTGGGGGCTTTACCTTACTGGGGCCTGTAGGGCAGCGGCTTCTGTGTATCGTGTGATGGTCTGAGTGTGCAAGTAAGGACTCTTGTCCCATTTCAGTGCATTTTAAGGTCCCCCTGTGGCCGAAATTTTTCTGGTGACATCCACTACGGGACCTTTTTCTTCTTTTAAATTCTTTCACTCCTATTCTGATATGGGTGCGTACTTTGCCGTATTTTGTTGCCCCGTATACGCAGCAGGTAGTGTCACTACCAGCCTCTATGCACTGGTTGCGCTACTTTATTAGTAAGCACTCACGTGGCAGCAATGGTTGCCTATTACGCCTGCGTCGCTTCAACCGAAGTCCTCGCCGTGTTGGCGCCTGAATTTATTTTCATGTTTGTTTTCTATCCGGTCGCGTCAAGCACACCAGATGAGGCCTGTTAAGAACGAGGGCGCCAATAGCATTGGCAAAAGCACAGCCATTTAATTCGTGTGACGAATTGCGAGATGATGAATATGTTAGCGCAAACCATACTTGCGTTGCCGCGCGGTGGCTTTTGACTGTGGCTATCCAGAAGGACTGAGCACGCCGGAAGCGTTTCGTTCGCGTTCCGAAGTGTTTGTTGGCGCCTGATGGCCACCACGCCCGAGTTCAAACTCGGAACTCGGGATCAGTACCCGAGCCCCCAAGCCATGACGGCCGCTTTTCGATGGAGGCGGAACGCGAACAAATTGGAGGGACGCTTAAGCTTCGCCTTTAAGAGTGGAGCGCGACAGCGTGTTGCAGCGCTGCCAGGGTGTCCACGGAACGGCATTGCAAGGTGATAGCGTTCGTGGATTTTGCAGTATGTGCTTTTGAGAAAAGAGGCGCATAACTTCCTCAATTTGTAGGTGGGCGCCACAATGAAAAAAATTGATCTTGGGGGAAAAGAAATGGCGCAGCATAAGTCTCACATATCGGCGGACACCTTAACCGTGCCGTAAGGGAAGAGAGTAAGGTGGTAGTGAGAGAAGAAAGGAAGAAAGTGGGGCCGCAGTAGAGGGCTCCGGAATAATTTCGACGACCTGGGTATCTCTAACGTGCACTGACATCGCACAGCCCACGGGCTTCTTGGGGTCTCGCCTCTATCGAAACGCAGCCTCCGCGGTCGGGTATGAACCCAGGAACTCCAGATCAGTAGCAGAGCGCCTAATCACTAAGCCACCGCGGCGGGGTAATAGGTGGACGCCACCAACTACTGTGCGTCGCCCGCCCACTTTCGGATCAAAATATTTTGCAGTTGTTGGGCGCAACAACGTGTGTGTTTGCAGGCGCCTCAGAGTTCACTCATCTGCCTTTCCCAGGCCCCGAGCTCGGGTGGGATACCGGCAATGGCTGTTGCCGTAGTAATGCTGAACTTATCGGAACCTCAGGCGATGCAATGCACACACTGTGCTCGAAGAACTTGGTGCCGGTTCCTGGATACTTCGGCCGAGTGCCCTAATCATTGAGCCACCGTTTCTGGTGCCTTTTCATTGGCTTCTGAGGCCTGCAAGTCATGTGAAAGGAGCAAGCAGCGCTGTCTGCTCGCGTCTGCTAACAGCCTCAGCGCACCGCGTTGTCACGACCCTTATTAATTCGAAAGCAATAATTGTTATGTCGCGTCAGCAAAAAGTGACCGCCAATTTTGTCGCACAATTATGTCGTTCTGTGGAGATTAGTGAGCAAAAGTTAGATTGTGTTAGAGAGTGCGTGTGTAGATCTAGAAATGGGAAAAGTTTGTTTGATGAATTATTAGTTAATTAAAATGATGAAAATAAAAGATTTCTTTGAGGCAAGTTTTGTGCGACCGATTCGATGAAAAACGATGTAAATGCGTGAGATGGCTTACTTAGTACAAAAATAAAACAAAATAAATGAAAAATAACAAGAAACGAAAAATAAACACAAATAAAACAGAATTCCTAATGATAAAAAATTAGCTGCGGTTCAACTACTGCTGAATATAGTTAGAGAGCGAAAGCTGCAGTATATCGGGCAAGTAGACGCGGCTTGGCCTGTAACGTTGAGTGCGCTCAGCACACTAGACAGGCAACGCGCCTACACTGGCAGGTGGCGGTTAAATTAATGGTTGATCGTGTGAGGTTGTCACGCAATGAACGCTGCGGCTTAGTTGGTGTAGCTCGGCTATGCCAGGATATACGTAGCGAAAGGTAAGGCATGGCATGTTAGCGTTGTTTAATCTTGATTACAAGTCCAGGCTAGTCTGATTGTTTAGCTATGTTGTTATCGCATTAAGACGACACAATGTGGTTGCGGCGCACGCGAGCTCTCGTTTTCAATCCTGCGATATGTTATCAGGCACGCGACGCAGCTGGCGAAGCGAGCGGAGGCGAGCGCAACGACGAGTTCCAGTTCCAAAAACTTTTATTTCCATCAGAAATGGAGGCCATCTACTCCCTACCCATGGCGCGCAGGCCTAGGGGCAGAGGCCAGGGCCTCCGCGACTAGATGCAGGCAAAGAGTTGTTGGCTCTTCGCGGCCTCTGCCTCCAGATGGATGGCTTTCTTCTGGGTCGCGGGGTCCGCGCTTTGCAGAAGGGTTTCCCAGGCTTCTCTACTATCTATTCCTTCCCTCACCCCTGGGGAGTGTACACACTGCCAAATTATATGGTCGAGGGTCCCCCTCTCTCCACATTTTTTACATTTATCTTCTATGTCCTCGTCTTGTAGGATGTGTGACGCCCATACCGGGTTTATGAAATTTCCGGCCTGTAGCCTTCTCCAGGTTACTGCCTCTCTGTTCCCGAGCTCCTTGTCCGGAGGAGGGACAGTTCTTCTTTGCAGTCTGTAATTCTCTATGATTTCTGTGTATGTTTGTAGTCTCTGGTCTAGTTCCTTGCAATCTGGCGGTTCCGCTTCTGCTCGGAGGTAGAGATCGCGAGCTAGAAGGTGCGCCGCTTCATTGCCTGGTACTGACGTATGAGCTGGTGCCCATATTAGGCTAATTTTTCTATTCATCTTTTTCCCCGTTAGAATCCGCACCGCTTCTGATGCGACTCTACCTCTTCCATAATTGTAGATGGCTGTTTTACTGTCACTTATTATATAGTTTGCCTCTGTTCCCACGCAAGCAAGCGCTATTGCTACCTCTTCTGCTACTTCCGAATTGCGGCTGCGTATCGTAGCGGCTGATATTGCTGTACCCTTGCCATCCACCACTGAGGCTACAGCTGCTCCCAGTCTACCGCTCGCCGCATCCGTGTATGCTACCGTCTCCTTAATCATTTCGTTGAAGCGTCTCATGAGGGCTTCGGTTCTCTTTTCCCTCCTCTCACTGTTGAAGGTGGGGTGCATGTTTCTCGGAAGTGGGTCTATTCTGAGATGTTCCCTGACATCCTTCGGGATGTCTTGTTTTTGCTGCATGCCTCTGTCTGCCTGCAATCCTACCATGCCTAAAATGGCTCTGCCTGTATAAGTCTGGCTGTCTTTCCTGCTGAGCTGTTCTGATCGCCTCGGCCGTTTCCTTCCACGTTTTGTGTATCCCCATAGCTAGGAGTCTTTCCGTTGAGGTGCTTATGGGTATTCCTAATGCTCGTTTGTAGCACCTCCTAATTATTGAGTCCAACTTATCTCTTTCTAGGGCCCGGATGTTAAGGTATGGTGTAGCGTAGCTGAGTCGACTGATTATGTATGCTTGCACCAATTTTATTAGGCTCCTTTCTTTGAGTCATACCAAACGGCGGCGGCGGCGCGAGCCGCGCGGCGCGGTGTGACATTATGCCAGATGACGCGGCGAGTGCGCAAAGCTCAATAACCGCCTCACATATCTCGGTGGACACCCAAACCGCGCCGTAAAGGAAGGGATCAAAAGGGGAGGGAAAGAAGAAATATAATTGGTTTTTTTGGGGGGAAAGGAAATGGCGCAGTATCTGTCTCGTTTATCGTTGGACACCTGAACCGCGCCGTAAGGGAAGGGATAAAGGAGGGAGTGAAAGAAGAAAGGAAGGAAGAGGTGCCGTAGTGGAGGGCTCCGGAATAATTTCGACCACCTGGGGATCTTTAACGTGCACTGACATCGCACAGCACACGGGCGCCTTAGCGTTTTTCCTCCATAAAAACGCAGCCGCCGCGGTCGGGTTCGAACTCGGGAACTCCGGATCAGTAGTCGAGCGCCCTAACCACTGAGCCACCGCGGCGGGTCAAAGAAGAAAGAGAAAACTGAAAATTGAAAGTTGCATGTTGAGGAAAGGCGCGGCGCTGTGCAGCCGGGGAACACCTGTGGCTCGGTGCTACTAGTGGTGAATGCGCAGTTGTGACTAGGAAGCGAGAGAGAGAAATGGGCAGTGGGTCGTCACTACTCCTCGCGTATGCGCAGCACGGCTCTAAAGGAATCGCGCAAAACTGCTCAACCTGCGGCCAATAAAGCTTTCGCTTAGAAGAAAAAAATCGATGTGTATTAGCTCAGCTAATCCAGCATACTCAAAGCGAAAGATATCGGCGTTCATCGTGTTCATTGGCGTTGGCGTTGATATTGTTCTAGATGGCGATCGCTTTGAGCAAAGGAAGGTCGCATAACTAGCTCACTGGATATGTGGACGCCTCATTCATGCATTGATTCGTGGTGAGAGAAAGATGTGGAATTAATGAATTAGCGCTGACAGCGCTGTGCTGACATTCGGCACTGCAGCAATACCTGGGCCGCAGCGTTCATTTGGTGACCAATCTCTCGCGATCAACCATTAACTGCATGCGACCTCCCAGGGTTGCAGGGAGGGCGCACTGCCTATCCAGTGAGCGGAACGCCATCAAAGCAGGCTTTTGACACCAACGCCATGTACATGAAAGCGAGATTGAAGTCTCCACTGACGCACGGAGCTGGTTGTGCGCCTTTCCTTTCGTGAAAATGAACAGCCTTTGCAAAGTTGTCAACGCAAATGAATTTTATGAACGGCGTAGGCTCACTTGTTTTGTTTGGTTTTTGAGGAAAAGAAATGGCACAGTAACCGTCTCACATATCTCGGTTGACACCCGAACCGTGCCATGAGGGAAGGGATAAAAGAGGGAGGAAAAAAGGACGAGAAAAGTGAAAACTGAAAGTTGCATTTTGAGCAAAGGCGCGGCGCTGAGCAGTAGCGGAACACCTGTGGCTCGGTGTGACTAGGAAGCGAGAGAGAAAAGGCGACGGAGTCGGCGGCGGCCACCTGCGCCTTGCGTGACGTCAGTCGCGCTCCGACATACGCCGGCTCGCGCGAAGCGCGGTGTTGACTAGCGTAGTGAAGCTTTTCGCTTCAAAAATGTAGGGACAATGAGAGCAAAAGGAAATGCTGTGTTTGAAACAGGTTTTGTGTGACTGATTCGATTAAAAACGATGTAAATGCGTGAGAGGGCTTAATTTGTGAACGAAACTAAAAACAAACGCGTCATGCCCAGTGAGCCACGTTTCTCAACTCGTGAAACCACTGCGCGCAAATTGTGCACACTGCATTTCTGCGTCCGTAGCGCTCAGTGATTCTATATGACCTGCTCTTTAGCCCATGTGTAATCAACACGAAAAAAGGTGCAGGTGTACCACTTGCTCACGTATACAATGCCCAAGATCCAAGGTTCAAAGCCGGCCGCGGCGTCCGTGTTCCGATGGAGGCAAAACGGAAAAGGTGCCAGTGTGCTGTGTGACGTCTTGACAACAGCGTAGTACAAGGGCGTTTATTTTCTGATTTTTTTTGTAAGGCACCACGATTCAGTGCAGAATGGCTTGCGCGTTTGTCACGCGAAGCTTCTATGCATGGTGCAATCCAACAGATGTTCAAGTTTTTGCCCTGACTCGCGCCTCTTTTGACACAGCTATAGCGCTACCTAATGAAACTTGCAGTTAGACATGTAATGAGGTATTTGTACTGTCCTGCCCAGCCTGCACTTACGAAGTTAACCGCTGGACAGAAAAATGGCGCCCGTGACATCACGTTAACACCTCCTACACCATTAAATCAAATTTAGTACATTGTTAACAACTGCAAGCAAAATGTTAGTAACTGCATCGTTACTAACTTTTCACTGCCTGCTACTACCTAGGCACACACTCTTTAAAAAAGAAGTTTGTAAAAGGGTAGTAAAAAGGTAGTAAGTGCAGCAGTTACTAACTCGGACTGCGTTTTACTATTTACTACCCTCTTCAAGGTAGAGTTAGTAAACGTAGCCCTTGCTACCTTCTTACTAACTCTGGTCGCGAGTAACTACCCAGTTAATAACCGCTCCTTTAGCCATAAAATAAACTCAAAGAATATGACTTATGCAGACTGTTGTGCAAATAAGTTGGTTTTTTCATTAAACATTTCTGTAGGGGCGTGCGGTTAGTTAGACTAAGCTGCTTCTACGATCTCAACTTCATAATTAACGCTGGTTTTTTAGCTCAACGGGTAAGAGCCACTAGCCCGTAATTGAGAGTCAGATTTACGGATTCTATAAGACTGAGAAAGATATACCTGTGCAAGCCCAGTGCGCGTGTGTGATTCTTTTTTGTTTGTGTTTTTCTTGCATTCTGAACCTCAGTGCCCGGTAAAGTTGATGCCATCACCTCGCATAATTTGTACATGTAGTGCGCAATAAGCCTAAACCCAAGTGTGTGATTTACGGCGAGCACGCTCTGACAGCTCTGATTGGTTTCGGGGTTTAGTCAAACTGACTATGTAGCTTTTTTCCAGTATGCACAAATTAAGAAACATATGCGAAAGTTTCTATTCATTTTCTTAGTAAATACTACAAGCTTCCCGTTACTAACTGCGGGTAGCAGCCGTTACCATCTCAATGGATTAGTAACTGTAACTAATCTTCCAGTTACTAACAGGGTAGTAACATACGTGGCAACGAGTTACTACCCCAAAGTTATTAAGCACTACTACCTTTTTTCTAAGAGCGTATGGTGGTCACTCTCAGGTTACCAGTTACTGGATTTTCTAGATCCTCTTTTGGGGTAGGGGAATAAGAACGGGGTGGAGTGTATTTGGCAGGTGCTCCCGGGTCATTAAAGGATAGTATATAGCAGTTGTATCTTGCAAGTAAGAGAGTTGATGAAGGACGCTGCCAGTACACGCATCCGGGGTGGAAACTTACGGAAAGATTTGAAATAACGGCAGCGCAGCGAGCTATGACAAGAAGAAGATTGGTACAACGTGAAAAGGCAGGAATAGGGCAGAATGGGTGAGAGAACAGACTCCAGTTATTTTCATCCTAGTCGAAATCAAGAAGGAATGGGCGGGGCATGTAATGCGAAGAGAAGATAACCGATGGCCCGGTATGGTAAAAGAATGAATTCCAAGAGAAGGCAGGCGTAGCAGAAGGCGGCAGAAAGTTAGGTTTGCGGTTGAAATCAGGAATTTTTCGGTGGTAAGGTGCCCACAACTGCTTCAGGACGACATTAATTAGAGAGACATATGGCCTTTGTTCTGCTGTGAGTGTAGTTTGGTTGATTATAGTGATACTGAGAAAGTAGCGACGTTAACCTTTTTCGGCTTTCTCCTAGAACATGTCCATCACTGCTTATGAGCGCCCCCCATGAGGGCCAAAACTCCTCGACGTATTTAAAAGACGCGAACTTTCCTCACTCTTTAGTGCTACAATTGTGATATCAGTTTTTAATGTAAAACTGTATTAGAGTCACTCGGTAATAACTGCGCAAATCGCTGGCGCAATCGACGCGACTGTTTCACGCGTCCGCTGGATGCGTTCGTCCTTTTCTGGTGCTGAATGTGAAACAGGCCGCTAGCTGTGCGATGCATCACGTACACGCGTGCTCTGCCAATCACACACGCAGAGGGAGGGGTAAATTAAGGAGAGAGCGTGAAAGCAAGGAGGTTCACGGCGAGATGAGAGACTGACACTATGTACCCTCCTAGGGCCAGGAGGGTCCTTATTTAAATCTACTCTCTGCCGAAGCAGGAGTGAACACGGTATTTCTCCCCTCTGGCGGTATTAGGCGGAGTAAACGCCTGCTTAAGGGTGTACAGTAGCTGCTTTACTCTTTTTGTGCTCGTACAGACTTTTTATTGTCCATAGTGAACACGGCACCGTTCTTTTACAGGGCCACGTCCCCAGCCGTAAGGTTCCGCAGCGGTGGATTTTTCCTGCGGAGCTCCCCCCCCCCCCTCTGGCCGTAGTGGATTAGAGGTCGTCCGACCTCGAATCTTTTCGAACTGTAGGTGTGTATTTCCTTCTCACAAAACGTCAGCAAGTGTTCGATACTTTTTTTCCTTTTGCTCAACCGGTGTCCATCTCTCGTGCGTGAAGGAGCCGATCGCTCAGGTTTATTCCCTCAAGTAATGGTGAGTTCTACAACGCGTCCATTACTTGCATATCGTGCGTAAATGGGAGGTCGCCTTGTGTTCGCTGCGTCGTGTCAGCCACAAAAGGTGTACGAGAACCTGCGTCGCGCCCCGCCGCGGTGGCTCAGTGGTTAGGGTGCTCGACTACTGATCCGGAGTTCCCGTTTTTATGGAGGAAAAACTCTAAGGCGCCCGTGTGCTGTGCGATGTCAGTGCACGTTAAAGATCCCCAGGTGGTCGAAATTATTCCGGAGCCCTCCACTACGGCATCTCCTTCTTCCTTTCTTCTTTCACTCCCTTCCTTATCCCTTCCCTTACGGCGCGGTTCAGGTGTCCAGCGATATATGAGACAGATACTGCGCCATTTCCTCCCCCCCCAAAAAAACAATTATTATTAACCTGCGTCGCTGTGTGTCCCGCCCAGCATCTTCTCATCTGATTTTAACTTGTTTTAAAGCGAAAGCTGTACTACGCCAGGCAGCGAGCCATTTCGGCTCGTCGTGCCGTATGCCGTATGTAGGCAGCCGCACATATAAACCGCATGCCGCATGCGGTGTCCGACGAACGACCTTGAGCCGCCGTTACCTAGCAACACCGCAGCTGCGCTCCAGCAGATGGCGCCGCCATCGACGCCGCTCCCGTCGCCGCCCGCTCCACCAGATGTGCTCCGCTGGGGTAGAGGGAGAGGAGGTGTCGCCTCGCGGGGTATATTTATATATATATATATATATATATATATATATATATATATATATATATATATATATATATATATATATATATATATATATATATATATATATATATATATATATATATATATATATATATATATATATATGCGCTTCGCCACAGAGTATTTTAGTCCTGGAGAGCACGAATGAGACGCAGCAACGACAGAACGAAGCGAGGAAGAGAACGCTCTTAAGAGATACCAGAAGAACGCGCCGCACGGCTCGGCTCGAGAAGCGTCGTAACGATGATGCGCCTAATAAAAATGCCACGTCCCGGACTGACTCTTCAACTGCGGAAGAGGCCGGTCTGAGTTCTTGAAAGGGTCAGAATGAGACGCTGCGTAGACGACGTGCCGACGAAACGAAGCTTTCGCACTTCAACTAGGGTTAACCAGAGCTAAACCACAGCCAATGTTTTTTGACAACATATCCCCCAACCATGCAAAGTCACTTACTGTGCCTACCTTGGCTACACTCTAAACAGAAAGGAGTAGAAAGGGAGTAAGTTGTTCTCTTTGTCTGGTAACAACTTTATTCAAAAGTCCTGCAGGGTTTTCGTCGACGGGGCCTTAGGTCTTCCACATGCGGACATCGAGGTGTTGCCTCGCCGTCGCCTCGCGGGCCTGCTGGACGGCCCAGAGTTGGTCACCGAGACTGGGGCTGCGCAAGGCAGCGGCCCACCGCGGCGGGAGGGTTCCGGAGTTAGCACCGTCAGGATTTTTGCTACAGTCCCAGAGCTTGTGGGGTAAAGTTACTATAGCAGTGTGGCAGACCTTGCATACATTCGCCGGGTATGTTCCGGGGTAGAGTCTGGAATTGTGCCGAGGTGGGTACGTGAGCGTCTGCAGTTGTCTGAGGGCCACCGCGTCCGCCCTGTCCAGCTTGTCATTGGGCGGAGGGAAGGTTCGGCGGGCCAGGCAGAGGGCCTTGGTAATTTCGTTGTATGTGGTCAAACAGTCATTGGTGCTGCCCCACGGACGACGGTCGCCGGCGTGGTTCGCGAGCTCGCGCGCCTTGGCGTGTGCCGTCTCGTTTCGGTTGCGATATGTGTTCGATACTGCTCCCATGTGCGCCGGGAACCACTAGATTCTGGTTTGAAAAGCTTCCTCCAACTGGAATTTTCGATTGCTCAGGATTCGGGCCGCTGTCTGAGACCCATCCTTTGGCGAAGTATTTGACCGTTTGTCGCGAGTCGCAGAGAACTGTGGTGCACGTCGGATCCGTGAGGGCGAGGGCCACCGCCGCTTCCTCCGCTTCTTCTGCGCGCTCGCACGCTCGCACGCTACACTTGCCGTTATGCGCGTTTCGCCACTGGAATCGACGACCGCAACCGCGAATCGCAAGCGTTCTGCGTATTCCGCGGCGTCAACGTATCTTGTCCCCGTTTCGTCTCCGTGGCTGTGTAGGAAAGCTATGGCCCTGGCCACTCTTCTTCCCCGGTTGTGTTCTGAGTGGACGTTTCGTGGAATCGGGTCGACTCTTAGGGTTTGTCTGATCGCGTCCGGAACAGCGACTTTCTGGCCTTGTGCATGGTAACGCATGCTGACACTTTCCATGATCTGGCGTCCTGCTCTCGTGCCCGCGAATCTTTCTAGTTGTGAAGTGCGCTGCGCCTCGGCGATTTCGGTAAACGTGTTGTGAAGCCCGAGCTGGAGCAAGCGTTGCGTGCTGGTGGGCTCGGCTACTCCCCCCCCCTTTATAAGGGTGTGCACTAGAGGACAGATCCGTTTTACTCGCTTATTCATGTTTAGATTGTATAGCATCTTACAGGACCACAGGGCAGTACCCATCGCAATGTAATATTGCTACTGACGCTGTAAAGTGCAAAGAAAAGGCCGGCCGAAACATTTATTCATCCCATCCTGACTGGGCTTCCTCTCTTCGGCTTTCCGATTACAGCGCAGTTTCTGTCGCAGAATTTCTGGCCATGTTCTGCATGGTCATCAGAGAGTTATCTGCTGAGCAGTGTAGCGTCATTGTTAAGTCTGATCCCCTTTCACATTGTACAGCCCTGACATCTCCAAACCGGGAAAATTCACATGAATGAGATGACGGACTTGCTCGCGTCTTCTTTCTTGAGCAGGCCTGTACTGAACTTGCTTTCCTTTACGGCTGGGAGCCCTTCCCCTTCCAAGAAATTCTGTGTTTAAAGTGCAGGTGAAATTTCGAGTCAGTGCCTTTCTCATCACTGGTGTGAGATGATCTGACCAGCTTCCGATAAGACATTCCTCCCTAAAAATTCTACCTTCATAGATCTGTGTGTGCTTTCTGCAATGAACCTGAAACTTTGGACCGTTTCCTCCTTTCTTGCCGCCGATTTGCCTCCCTCCGAAAAGTTTACTTGAGGATACTTTTTTCAAAAATGCTTTCTCTGAAAACTAGTTTTTGGGGAAAGGAAATTGCGCAGGATCTGTCTCACATATCAGCCGACACCTGAACCGTGTCGTAGGTGAAGGGATAAAGGAGGGACTGAGATTAGAAAGGAAGAGGTGCCGTAGTGGAGGGCTTCGGAATAATTTCGACCAGCTGGGGATCGTTAACGTGCACTGACATTGCACAGCACACGGGCACCTTAGCGTTTCGCCTCCATCGAAACGCAGCCGCCACGTTCGGGTTCGAACCCGGGAACTCCGGATCAGTAGCCGAGCGCACTAACCACTGAGCCACCGCGGCGGGTCACGAGTTCATTTTTCTTCCCCTGGAATGATTGCCTGCTACAGGGGCGCCGATCACGCTGAACTTGTGTGTGTGTTATGTTTATTTTCTTTACTCGTCGTTTTTTCTGTCAATCTAAGCCTGCCCGGTAATACCAGACTGAATTCCTTTCGTGGCCTGTCCCTCTCGTGTGGGTATATGTCAGTCACCAACAGCAGCGTCGCCATAGTGCTCGCTGGACTGTTCTGGGTATGGACCTCCTTCACCCCGCGACGTCACGAAGATGCGGTGGCGCTGATGTTAGCAGCGACTTTCGCATGGTAGGCAAAACAGGTTCCGCTTGCCCGTGCCTCCCGCAGCTGCCGCAGGTACCGGCGGCTGCTTCAAACCTGTGCACTGCAGAAGCAGCATGTATTTATTGACCAGCTGCGTCACTGCTGGATCCGCGTAGTAGCATAAAAAATATTAAATTAGCCTCGATAGGTTTCTCGCGCATAAATGCCGCATTCGGAAACTGGCTAACAGGCATTGGGTCACGGTAGTAAAGCGCGAAGTCTGGGAGTCGATAGGCACTGCCACTCAATGGACTCAATAGCATGCAAGTTACTGCGTTCATTCACCTGAACTTCAGGATAGTAGGCTGATAATTGCTCAAGGAAAAAAAGACATATGCAGCTGCACACGTACTTATCACCTTGAGTCGGAGTGCACGGGGCGCCGACAGGTTCACTCGCCCCCAAGGGATGCGTTTTTTTGTTAATAGCACACCATGTTTTAATGGCGCGTTTTATGACATTTAATATTTACTTGAAACTGTTTCTTGATATGACGACGTAATTATTTCATTCGAGTAGAAAGAAGTCTGGTAAGTTGTGTCAATCTTGCGCGGTCGCGTTGGTGTGCTTAGAATAGCGTACCTTAAGTGTGCTAAACGCCATATGCTTTTTCATTGCATCATGCATGTGTGATGTTTCATGAGGTAGTACATGATCGCGAAGCTTGTTTGGAAAGAAGCAGCCGCAGGCGTGCTACTAACAGACACGTGGCGAGATTGAGAGGGGACGTGGCAATGAAAAGTGTTTTCGTTATTCATGCATGCGATATGTAACTAAACTTGGTGCAAATATGAAATTCCTACTCTAGTTTCAGTAATTCCTTTTATTTATAGCTATACCTGGTGCAGTTCTGGGTAATTATAATTAACACCGTCGTCAAGTCCCCCCAAGGTCTCAAATAATTGAGTAGATAGTGCGCAGTTTTTTTTATGCCAGCACGTACATAAAGCCCTGTTCTGTATGATGACGCGATTAGTTCTTTTTCTATATGATCAGTACTTATGCATGCATAGTTACATGAAAACGTTTCTTGCAAGAAATAACTAACACAGCACTGCACGTGTAGGGGAAAAAAATCGAGAGATTTATTACGCTCCTCAACGTCTCAGGAAAAGTTTGCGACAAATGGGATCATTTATTTTCATGCGTTACAGAATTACGAAGGTGAGTGATGCCAATCGCAGAAAATGTTAAAGGTCAGAAAACGAACCTTAAAGTTTATTCCTTCATTTATGGCCTCTTTGCTTTCGCTTTGGTCAAATAAATGTGGCACTGAACTCAAAGAAAGCCTCAAAGAAATCAAAGAAATTACCTCACAATTTTCGACGACCACACATCAAAAAAGAGTAATTTATAAGTTTGTACTGAATATTTTGCTATAATTTTTCGTCACGAAACAAGACTCCAGGGCTAGGAATGAAAATAATTCCAGAAATCAAAATTTTTCACCAAATCGCCCAGTTTAACAGGGGGACAAGTCGGCCTGGCTGGTGCGTGGTCATGCGGCTAAAAACAGCGCTTAAGCGAGACAGAGGAGATCGGGGACACGACGCCGTCCCCACTTTTCGCACAGCGCGACACATGTGTCAACAGACGGTGAGCGCACGCACTTCCCCTCACTACTGGCCCGAAGTAAAATCATTCCGGCTAATGCAGAGTGTCAAAACTTATTTTATGCAATGCCTATAGCGTATAAATCAACGGCAGAAACGCTTTATACATGTTTACTACTAACCATATATACAATACACAGTGGCAAACTATTTATCTGAATACCCCACACGTGGCCAACGCGAGCTCGTGTACTTCGAAAAATTACTAAGTTGCAAGCATCAACCATAGCTGTGATTCTCAGAAACCGGAAACGCGCCTACAACCCTTGAAAACTCGCGCTCAACACCTCTCCGCGACGCCACTCCCCGACCTTTTGCCTACCACGAGCCCGCTAGCTACTGCAGCGCCATCTCGTTTGTTTGCAAACATGCAGGAGGTCTATACCTGGCTGGCGCTTTCACGCCGGAACCTGTTTTCGACAGCCCAGAAAGCGGCGTTTCGACATCTCCCTCGCGCGATGCAAAGGGGTCGCCTAAACCGATCTCTAGCAGAACGAACATGTGCACGGCAGGGAGACGGCTCCGTACTCTATACAACCATGATGTAGCGATTCTTCGGCAGACTCATCAATTCGGCCTATCAGATCCTGTATTTTCACGCCTTGGAGCACTCGACAGATTTGTCAGCAGTAGGTGTATACACTCGGGTAGAGCGTATGGGGAGAGCTCTGAAAGGTTTCCATGGTTCAAATGAGTGCAGGATGAGTAGTAGATTGTTCTTTAGGTTCTCTTGTACTAACTTCGGCTTCTATCTTGTGTTGCAGCGTCCGCTGCCGAATGAATGCACCGGAGTTTAATGACGACGACGCCGTTCTCCGATCCATCTTGGAGCATGTGAAGACGATAGTGCAGAAGGAGAATAGCGGCGTACCATCATCCGTGTCCAGAGACAGCTCGCGCGGCTGCTGGCCAGGACATTCGGACGGTTCGACTCGCCAGTGGCCACGATTCGGTTGGCCACTTACAAGTTTCCAGGAGAGATATGCGTGGAACCGGATGGAGGAGTCTATGCCTGCACCTCCAGTGCGCCTCGTGCACATCTCTTGACACATGCGCAGCAGAACAGTTCCTCGGCCAAAGTGGTGACTGAGGGTCGAATAACAGCCGTCAATGAGAGGAACCGCGGTTTCATCATGACTCACCACCCCGACCGTTACAGTGTCCATTTTCCTTTTAGCGGCACCACACGGCGGCCCGCCGGTTCGGGAGGCCGAAGATAGGCGATCTCGTCGAAATATATTCAGCGTGGGGCCCTGCGCGGTCTAACTGCAGATACAAAGCGAAGGTCGTGCGCAATGTAGACGCCAAAAAGACACCGGCAGAAGCGACAGAGCCGCGTGACCCCGACGACAAGCAGGTAAACGCCGATCGGGTGGGAATGGTCTCATTCATCCGACCTGGCCACGGTGTAATCAAGTTCGGGGAGAGACGACGAGCGCTCCTTATTCAACAGACGAAGCGTGACTACATCTCTGCTCTCGTGCGGAGAAACGCTGGTGGACGCCTTCTGAGTGGGGCAGAAGGTATGCTTTGAGGCGCACCCGTACTTGAAGGGTAACGGCCTCTGCAAATGGTATGCGACGGCAGTACGCACTTTGCTGCGCGGAAGTGCCCCCACTGTCTTCGACAACGGTGACCAGGCGTGTAGTGCTGCATCGCGTACTGCGAACGAACAGCGGAGTAAAAGGCCGGAGCTTCCAGGCACCGGTGTTGCAAGCAAGCCAACTCGGTCGTGCTGCGGGGATGGTGCTGAGAGTGCCACAGCAATGCAGCGCCCAAACGGCGCCGCAAGCCAGCGGCTCAGCGTTGAAGCGCAACCGTAAGTATGTCTTCAAATCATTGGTTCTTCAGTCCTCTCATGTACTGCGGCGTCAGAAAAATAAGCCCAGCCTAGTTGTAAACAGGTAATTTATCCACGGGTCTTGAGTTTTAACGCGAGGACGTTAAAGAGCTCGTGGTGTGGAAAAGGCGACGGCTGCCACGACTCCCTCGCGTCGTACGGCGCAGTAGGTCTCAGATCTTGACATCTCGGTGGACACCTCAACCCCGCGAAAACATGTTTTGAGGAAAGAAAACGCTATCGATGAAATGAAAGGGCGAAGTACAGCTCTCACATCTCGACATCTCGGTGGACACCTCAACCCTGCGAAAGCATGTTTTGAGGAAAGAAAATGTTAGTGAATAAAGGAAAGGGGAAAAAGCTCTCAGATCTCGACAGCTTGGTGGACACCTCATCTCCGCGAAAGCATGTGTTTTGAGGAAAGAAAACGTTATTAACGAAAGGAAAGGGCACAGTAGCTCTGAGATCTCGACATCTATTACCTTTTGCTTCCACATTTGGCGGACACTCTTTCGCCTGGTAATGCTTTTGCATTAATAATGCCTCTAAGAAAATTACACAGCTCAGGACCAACCAGCTTTATTTTAAAAGAAGGGATTTCATCGTTCCCTGGAGCGGTATTTTTTAGACTAGAAGTTACCAGAATGACTTCGTCTGGAGCAGCAAGGTGTAAGTGAAAAGAATGAGAGCATCGACGAGGGCCACGGAATCTGCTTGGAGGCGAGGAACCTCAGCGCGATAAGGAATTAAATGCATTAGCAATGTCGGTTTGATTAGTAAAGTACTCTCGTCATCAGAAACTTCTGCTATGCTTGTTTTGTTTTAAGCTATATTCAAGAATTCCTTATTTGTTACCCCATTCTTACGAGTACTATTTCCATTTCTAAGTATTTCATTTTGGTAGTACACTTGTTTAGAGCGGTTAAGTTCGCCGGAGACAATATCAGAGTATCGTTGAAACTACTTTTTTAGGTGAACGTTAAGTGGCTGTGTTCATACCTTTCTGAGGTTATTTTTTATTTATACAGCTTAGAAGGCTTTTGGTCATCCACGGGTTCCGGGGAAGTGAATTTCGGGGAACTTATTGATGCGCAAGAGGTAATTATTTCTTTGAGCTTCGCGGGATATTTACTGAACCGCAGCAGCGGCGGATGTTCCTTGTAGTATACTCTCCTAGTTATAGTCTGAATTACTATCTCAATATATCGCTTTCTATCAAATGATTGCTTGTAGCGTTTCTTGTTGGTCGCGTTATTGGGGCATTCGGTTAACAGGAAAATTGGGCGATGGTCCGTGTTATCGAAGTTGATGACTCCTACGATCTGAGGAGTAATAACATTTTGTAATACATGATCAATGAGGGTGCTAGAGCCTTGATGAGCAATGCGCGTACGTGACGCTAATAATGGCTCCAATACATGGCCGACGAACAGTTTATGTATAACGAACAAAATTTATCAGAATTGTCTGTTGTGTCGATATTAACGTCAGCTAAGATGACGATGTTCTTGTTTTCACGATTAAAATTTTAGAGGTTCACTTCTAGTCGATGGCAAAAGTGCTCGTGTGATGCGGAATGTGAGCGATAGATACTACCATAGTGTCTCTGTGCGAAGCAAAAATGTATTTGTCAAATTCTATAGCCTTACACTAATTCGCACTTCTCTGTCTGAAACGTGATGTTGTGACGGCGTTTGTAGGATATATGTTTTGAAATAAAGATTGCAGATCCACCGGGCCAACAAGTTGACCTATAATAGTATTCATTTTGATAGCAGGGAAAAGCAAATAGCCTATCACCATCGGCAGATAGCCATGTCTCAGAAAGACAAATGAGTGAAAAGGCGTAATCAGCTAGCGTTAAAATGTTTACCAAGTCGTCGTAATGTCTTGATATACTGGCAGAAGTCAAATAGGTAATAGACTTATGAGTATCAGCTGAATTGACGAGAAAGCTTTTAAGGTGATCTAGTGAGTAGTGCATGATGATTATCAATGTGTGGTGCACGGTTTACGTGAAGGCAGACATATCAACTCCAGAGATACGCTAGACGTCGCTTTCCTTGATTTTCCTTGCCTTGATGTGGACACTGTGTACCCACATAATAATAATCATAATAATAATAATAATAATAATAATAATAATAATAATAATAATAATAATAATAATAATAATAATAATAATATTAATAATAATAATAATAATAATAATAATATAATATTAATAATAATAATAATATGTTTTTTGGGGGAAAGGAAATGGCGCAGTATCTGTCTCATAAATATCGTTGGACACCTGAACCGCGCCGTAAGGGAAGGGATAAAGGAGGGAGTGAAAGAAGAAAAAAGAAGAGGTGCCGTAGTGGAGGGCTCCACTCCTACCACTCCACCGCGCCTACCGCTCCACTCCAATTCCGCAGGTGGAGTCGGTTAAATACCTAGGTGTTACTTATGACCAAAATTTGGACTGGCGACACCATATTAAGAATAATGTTATTAAAGGGGAACGTGCACTGGGCCGTTTGACCCGAGTTGGCAATAAAAAGTTTGACATGCGTCGTGACACGCTACTGTTGCTCTATAAGGCTTATATGAGACCGATTCTGGATTTTGGTTGCCCCTTGTTCTCTGGTAGCGCGAACTACAAGCTGCAGCCATTAGCCTTACTGGAAAGGCGTGCCCTACGGCTATGCCTCGGGCTCCCAAAATCAGCTTCCAACGCTGTCTTTTATCTGGAAGCCCGTATCCCCAACCTCTATTCCCGCTTCCAACTTCTAACAGTGCGTACTTTCCTCAAGTCTTTTGACCCGGCCCCAGGCGTTAGTATTCCAATTTTTGTATCCCAACCACACCTTTCTTTGACTAATCACTGGCCACGTTATCAGCTTCCGCAAGTTAGGTTCACGCAGAATCTGTTAGCTCCGCTTCAGGTTGATCTGATCTCCTTGCAACGAGTTGCTGACACGCAGGTTGATCCCGTCTTCTATTACGACTTTATTTTCCCGTCGCATGCGAAGCATATGCCCGCACATAGCCTAAATGGCCTTCTTTCTGAACACCTACAGAATTTTCCACATCATACTGTTATCTCCACTGATGCCTCCGGCAGCTGTGAGAAGGCGGCGATTGGCATATATTCGCAGGATCTAGCTTGGAGCTACTCCGTTCGTATCCCTGATTATACTCCTATATTCTTCGCAGAGTTTTTGGCCATTGGTTTGGCTCTTCTCAAAATTCCCAGACATGTCGCACGGGTTCTTATTCTTACAGACTGCCTTTCAGTTATTGTCTCTCCTCTAAAATTAGGAAAAATCTTTCTTGGCTCGTTCACTTAGGTTTTTTGTTCCGAGCACAGTGCGTGAGATCCGTTTGGTCTGGGTACCCGGGCATTCAGGCGTCTATTTTAACGAGGTGGCTGACTTATTGGCAAGGTCAGCTCTCAGCGCACCTGTAATATATCCCGTCCCTCAAATCATTCTGTTAGCAGCTTCACGTTTCCAGCGGCTCCAACATATTTCAGCCACTTTGAGTGATCCGTTGCTCAATACCGTGGACTTTAAACACCTAAAGTACCCATAGAATATCCGGTGGTGCAAGTAAAGGCTTTGTGAAGTGTCCATGACGCTCCTGCGATGTAGAATCCCTCACTTAAACTTGTACTTATGCAGGTGCGGGTTCGCTGCGACAAACCTTTGTGTATCATGTGGGCAAATTGAATCAATCGATCATTTTCTCCTCTCTTGCCGGCGGTTCGCGGTTCAGAGAAGGCAATATCTGGAGGTTCCTCTTTCGAGACTAGGACTGCCTCTGTCTCTTACAGTTCTTCTATCGTTCGGTGCGAGTGCCAAGGGATTCCCGTTAAGCAGTGTATGCGGCTACCTTCACGATTACATAAGTGCAACTAATCGATTATCTTGTTAGCTATATACAAAATTCTTTCGCATGTCCAAAAAAGGCTAGATTGATTCTATTCCGGATGACTCATACCTCTTGAATTCATTTTATTTTTCCAATTTTTTAAAATCTTGATTCAGTCTTCTGACGTTTCCTTCCTCGCGCAAATGCTTCATTGGCATTCTACTCTATACCTTGGCCAATCCGCCCCACGTGGGTATGTGCCATATTACTTGAGGAGGAGAAGAAGAAGAAGAAAAAGAAGAAGAAGAAGAAGAAGAGGGCTCCGGAATAATTTCGACCACCTGGGGATCTTTAACGTGCACTGACTCGCATCGCACAGCACACGGGTGCCTTAGCGTTTTTCCTCCATAAAAACGCAGCCGCCGCGGTCGGGTTCAAGCCCGGGAACTCCGGATCAGTAGTCGAGCGCCCTAACCACTGAGCCACCGCGGCGGGTGTGTACCCACACAAACTCCCATTTTTTTTTCTTGTTCAGAGCGAGTGCTTTGCCAAGCAGACGTTCATTCTGTGTGGTTAGGTGATCGTTCACGTAGATGGGCTTGTCATCGTTGTGATTCGTGCTTTTCTTGCTTTGGCAATAAATTCTGCCCTCTTGGCTGGGGAAAAAGAAATAATTGGCGGTGTGTTAGTCCTGGTCAACACTAGTTGAATTGCGAAACCTTCGTTTCCTCGCCACGTCGTCCACGCAGGGACTCATTCTAACGCTCTCGAGAACTCAAACCCGTCTCTTCCGCAGTTGAAGTGTCACTCCGGGACGTGGCGCACCTTTTCTGGCTGCATCTTCGTTACGACGCTCCTCGAGTCGTGCGGCGTGCTCTTCCGGCGTCTGTTGAGCGCGTCGTCTCTTCCTCGCTTCGTTCTGTCGTTGTTGCGTCTCTTGATAGCTCTCTATAACTACAATACTCCGAGGCGAAGTGCGCGCGCGCACACACACACACACACACACACACACACGCACACACACGCACACACGCACACACGCACACGCGCGCACACACACACACACACACACACACACACACACACACTACACACACACACACACACACACACGCACACACACACACACACACACACACACACACACACACACACACACACACACACACACACACACACACACACTTGCGGTTTCGTACATTCTTGTTGACACGATTATAGAGTTTCTCGGAGCTCCGTTCCAAACGATGTGCGAAGTATCAAGTGCTGAGGAATGATTTATGCAGTGGTAGGTTGAAACTGTTTTAGACGGGCGTCGCGACATGAGAAGGTGGGGGGCGGCTGTGATTTCAGAACGCACTGTCTTACGCACTTTAGCTAAAATTAGCTCGCCCGTTCAATCCTAGCACTTAATTCTTAGTCACTTCATCGTTCGAGAGCTGAAGGAAAGCGAATCTGTTATGTTGGCTGCTGACCCTGTCTCTCAGGGTGCGACCAGGGCTGACACCACCCATTCTGCATTCTACATCGTATTTTGCGCGGCAGTTTCGTTCGCTGCCATGCATGCGACTCAGATTTTCAAGCCAGGTTTTGCGTGGATGGCACTCGCAGTGTTGTGAGAACTTTGTGGTAAATTTTGTGCACTTTTTGACTTCCAGCGAGTGTCACACGTCATCCAGCTTTGTGCCCGGCTGTACACAAGGCAACAGAAACGACGCCACCGGTCATCATTTTTTCACATTGACTCGCAATGACAGCCAGTAAGTGAGTTTTCAAACTTGCTGCGACACAAAATTTACCACAATATCGAGCTCTGTGCACAGTTTTATCACAATGCAGCGGTTGAGGCGGGAAAATTTTTAAAAGTCTTCGCGATAAAATGCAGAATATACTGCAAAAAATAATATAACAGGCGAGATGAAATTTCTACTCCAGAGAGCTAGCTGCAGGCCATCTTATAATTCCCAAGGCTGTCGTCAAGAAGATGGTGGCTGATTCGGCAATATGGTACATGCTGTACAAGCAGCTGTTGAAAACTGCAGCTTCTGCCTGTGACCTAGAGAGAAATCTGATGGAACTAAATATTTAAATATCGGTGCAGGAGTAATTGCAAATCTTGATGGAGAAGAGGCGAAGTAATAAAATGTTCACCATGGTCAACTTCCGCGAGGTAGAAGAGAAAGGAGGAGAAGGACTTTAACGGAACAGGAGAGGTCTGCCTGGTTATCGGCCTGGCATGCTACTCCAGGAAAGAGAAAGGTCCTGACGTTGAAGGCAGCTAGAGGAAGTTAGACCGAGGAACTCAAAGAGCACTGGTTATCTGCCTTTGCAGCGCCTAATGTCATCACAATGCACAGCGTCATCACAATGCACAGCTCGATGCTTGTGCACTGAAACAGTGCTGTCATAACATCCGATGGTGTAAAGTGCTATAACCGACGAAAAGAACACAGTGAGAAACTAAGGTGCTTGGATGGTATGTAACACACAACACGTAATAGAAGCACTCCTCATTTATTGTGTTGTTGTTCGTCTCTACCTCGCAAGTGTACCTTTGTGCCCTGAAAGTATCGTGGTATTTTCACTATGTACCAACACCAGCTAGGCCTTATTGTTTGATCACTCCGAAAAAAATGAATTTTTCTTCTGGTATGGGCGCGGCATTGCCTATCTTTCCCTTCTAACTGCATAGATGTTCTTTGCTAAGGGTAAATCAATCCATGAAATATAAATGGTGGTTGAGTTGCATTGGTGAAAGGGTGTTCCCATTGTTTACACGCGGCTTATCATCGATCATGTAGTTTAGATGCTTGTTTTGTGTTTTTCCTAATGAAAACGAGTACTTATTTGTATGCTCTGTACGTGATGTCAGAAGAGATTTACACTTTAAGTATTTCTTATTTTTAATGTTCTACTTTTTATATATTTATTTTATATATTTTTAAAGAATTATATATTTCAATTTTTCTATTTATAATTTTTAATTTTTTATTAAATTTTTCTTTGCATTACGAATGCTTTATGATCAGTATGATATACGATTTCTATGCTGTAGGGCACTTTTCTAACTCGGATTAGCATCCAATTTTAGCCTGGCGCTTTTTGCTGACGCCGACGACACGAAAATTTCCTTGGACGGTAGAGGTTACAGATTCGCTGTAAACTTCATTGGTCCACCGAGAAAAAGCCGCCAAATCCTCGGTAGTGACACGCAGGCCTGGGACGCGGGTACGGGATGCTCCGCAGCGAGACTTCCAAGGCTTCTCTACTGCTGATGCTTAAGCCTAAAATTTCCTTGGATGGTAGAGGTATATAAATTCATTGGTCCACCGAGAAAAAGCCGCCAAACTCCCGGTAGTGACATGCAGGCCTGGGACGCGGGTAGGGGATGCTCCGCAGCGAGACTTCCAAGGCTTCTCTACAGCCGATGTTTGAGCCGGCGGCCGGGGAATTGGCGCATTCCCAAATTATTCTACGGCCGATCGGTAGTAGAGAGGGAATGTTCTAGACTCCGATGATTTTTTGGAAAGGAACGGCGCATAACTGGCTGCTTGGGTCAGTGGACGCCTCAACCGCGTGTTGAGGTACGTGGCGGTGCTGAGAGAGATTGGGCTGCATGCATGAGCACTGACAACGTTGTGGCATACACATGGCACTGCAGCAACAGTCGCAGCGTTCATTAGGACACCAACCTCTTGCGATCAACCATTAATTGAACTGCTACCCGGGAGGGTGGCAGGGTGTGCGTACTGCCTATCTAGTGCGCGGAACACACTCAACGTTACAGACGCCAAGCCGCGTCTAGTTTTCCGATACACCACAGCTTTTGCTCTCTAACCAAGTTAAGCAGTCGTTGACCCGCAGCTAATTTTTTTAGGCGAAAAGCTTCACTACGACAGCTTTTCTAGCCGTCAGCGGGTCCACAAGTTTGACCTTGAATGTAGACAGAGGTCAGTGTGGCCGCAAGTTTCACTTTGAAATCTTGGGTTCGACCAAAAGCTGTCTGGTCAGGTATGTTCATGGCGTAAATTGCCGACCAGTCGCTTAAGAAATGACGTTTCGTTGAAAAATGACGTTGAACTAGGCCCTCGTAAGCTGGGGCAGAAACTTCGTTTTTTTGATGATTGGTCGGCGCTTTAATTTCCGCCATATTTCGCCTTGAATGTAGGTACAGGTCAAACCATGAGAAATGGCGCCTGTGTCACATTTATCGGTGGACACTTGAACCGCGCCCGTAAAGGAAGAATTAAGTAGTATGTGCTTTTATTAAAATAATAATATAAAGGAAGGAAAAATTCTTTGCTAGCCCCGGCATCTGCCATCGATACTGAAGCACCTGAGCTGGGGCAGCGGAAATAAAGGATAGCAGGCAGAATGGAGAAATATAATGAAAGAGAGGTGAGGGGACAGGAAGAGAGGATAGGGGGAGAAGTAATATACACAAACTATTTACACAATAAGAAGTGTGTCCAGGTTGTGCGCGTGATTAGTTCATTTTAGAGGAAATGAAACACACGCGCACAGCACTATGTTGACTACAACTGGAGTGGGGCGTCCAGTTAATCGTCCAAGGGGGATGTAAAGCCCGTTTGTTCCAGGAATGCACAAAGGCTCACCATGGTTCGCTCAAAGGTGCGAAATGAAATGAAATTTGGTTTTAAAGAAACGAAATAAGCCTGTCTCACATATCTCGGTGGACAACCGTATCGCGCCGTAAGGGAAGGAAAGTGAAATAAATTTGGTTTTAAGGAAAGGAAATGACTGTTTTACAGGTAGTCGAAATTACTGCTGAGGGGTCCAAAGATATATGAGACAGATACTGCGCCATTTCCTTTCAACCAACCAACAATTAAAACCAACTTCACTACGGCGCCTCTTTCTTCCTTCCTTCTTTCACTCTCTCCTTTATCCATTCCTTTACAGCGCGGTTCAAGTGTCAGCCGACATGTCAGACAGATACTGCGCCGTTTCCTTTCCCCAAAAACCAATGTTCATTTCTCATCTCAATCACATCCTCTGAAAATGCCTTCGGCCTCCCTCTGAGGGAGGAGGAGGAAAACTTTTATTGCAAGTAATGGGCACCCTACTCCGGCAGTCTACTGGCTGGCGCTGCGTCGAGGGCCCTGCGTGCCAGTCCACGCTGGTGATGATCAGGATATCCGCTGAGAAGAATGGCCTCCTATTTCCACGGGTCTAGGTTCGGTATAATTGTCGGTAGCTGGATTTAGTTGGCAAGCCCACACCTTGTGACAAGCCGAGGCACTTTCTGCACAGTGTGGGCAGAAAGGTGTCTCTGTGTGTGTTCCTCAGCCTTGCTTAGGTATAAGTGCGGCAGAGGGTGTGTGCCCCTCGCCAACCTGTGGTCACTGGTTGAGGATCTTGTTCCGCGGTGTCATAAGACGCGGGAGAGACACGGATAAGCGCCAGGGCATGCCTGTGAGCAGCGGCATTCTCTCCTGTTTCGACAATGTGGGTGGGGAACCAAGTAATATTGGCTTGGTTATGTGGGTGATTGTTCAATATTGAGAGTGCAGTTTGCTCCACTTGTCCGTTCATAAGAGAGGGAAGAAGCATAAAGTCTTTAGAACGATGCGATGCCTTACACCCCAGCTGCGATCCAGAGGTTCAACGGAAGACCGTCCGACTGGCCGAAGCCGCCGAAAAGGTCCAGGGACTCCTGGCTGTCTTCTAGGTGGGAAGGCTACAACCTTCCCTACATCTCTTGGAAAATTACATCCAATTGCAAGAGAAAGCAAGTGTAGCAGGCGGCGGCAGAAAGTTGGGCGGGCGGACGTGTGTGTATAACACGTTCGCTGAAACAGCCTTGATGGTAGGTGTTTTAACAGGTCCTGTGCCAAGGTCTTTGTAGAGGGTTGCGCTCGAACCTGGTCCTGCTGCTTGCGGACCGGGCAGGCGCCGGCGATGGTAATTAACATGGTCCTTATGACAGTGCAGGCACCAGGGCGCACAATGATGGGCAGCGTTTGCGTGGAGAAAGGTGGTGGTTTTTCAGGTAAGGCAGTGTGCTTGGGTGGAAGGGCACTGAACCTTCCTGTGCCCATACAGAAGGCAGAAAAATGCCCGAAGACGGTGTGGATAACAGCGGTACGCTATTTGTTGGAAGTAGATTGTTCGTGGGACGGTGCGGCCCTCAAAAGAAGTCGAGACGGTGCTCGTGCATCCCATTATCTGTGCCCCGATGATGATGTGGGTGCGGGAAGAGATGCCGGCAGAGTTGGGGACAGAGCCCGGTGCGGTCAATCCGGAATATTCCTCAGGCTGCGTTAGCGGGGCATAGTTCGTACGGGATTTGGTGGTGAGAAGAAGAGTTAGCGATGAAACGCCAGTTTCCGATAAGAAGCCGGTTTCCGACGAAACGCCGGGCCCGATGAGACGTCGAAGAGCGCTGAGACGCCGGGGACTGATGATACGCCGAGTAGGCGTTTCGCAGTGTCGTTATTGTCCGAATAATTAGAAATCTTTTGTCCTGTCGGTTATGGACTAATTTTAGCATGTGCGTGGTCAGTGAGGTGGGAGGTGGACCTGATAAGGTCGAAGATATGACTCACCGATGCAGATGCGAGTGAGGGAGGAAAGTGAAAGCCAACTGAGATGATCGTGTGTCGATGGCGGGGTGGTTAGAGAAACTTGTGGGTTCTACGGCCGTACATAACCGTGGTGAATGGGATGGGCTCTTCTTCTACGTCTTGAAGTGGAGACATGTTGGGTAGCTTGCAATACGGGAGCTGGCAAGGCTTGTGGTGAGGCCAGAATCGTGACCAACGCAACGCCGTCTTCGGCGACTTCCATTGCCTCCATAGGATGGGGCGCGGCGGAAGCCGCGTCGGCTGCCGCCTGGTATTTTCAAAGGATTGCTCCGTGCTGAAAAACTGTCCGATCATCGAAATATGGACGTTGGTTGAAAGCTGGCAACTTTCCGGGAACGATTTTGAAGATATTTTGGGGCAACGGGCAAAACTTCTAGCATGTTTGGGCAGATTGGTGGGAGCTTGATGTGACGTGGTCGCGCCGAGGTCATGGAACGCCGGAGAGAGTTGTGGCGCATTAAATTTTGCAAAAGAAAGTGGCTGCGGCTGGCAAAGGACAGGGTTAATTTGAGACAGTTGTCCAAGTACTAATAAATGCGCCTGTCAGCCAATAGACTTCAGGCTCATAAGGGAAAGGCCTTTGTCCTACAATGGGCGTAGACAGGCTGCTGCTGCTGCTGATGGTTTACCGACCGGGGCGGCTGTGTTTCGATGGAGGCGAAACGCTAAATCACCTCTGTGCTGTGCGATATCAATACTCGTTAAAGTCACCAGACAGTCGAAATTATTCCGGAGCCCTCCACTACGGCACCTCCTTCTTCTTTTCTTCTTTTACTCCCTCCCTTATTCTCTCCCTGATGGCGCGGTTGAGGTGTCCAACGATATATGAGACAGATACGATGCCATTTCATTTCCCCCAAAAGAAATTTTCATTTTTTTTGCTGATGGTTCCTTTATTCTTTCTTTGCTTTATCAATCAATCAATAATTTTATTTCTTCCTCACAAAAAGATTAGCGGAGGACGAGGAGGGCTCGAAGAAAAAGTGGAAGTTTCCACTTGACGAGCTCCGAGCCCCCTATTTACAAGGCATATACAGTGGAAGATTAAGAAACATACATCTTTATAATTAGAAAGTTTAAAAGTCAGTACGTGTAATATGCAATACAAAAATAATATACTCATTTTTGAGCCACAAATAAAGTTCAGTATGTACAAGGAAGGGAGCCACGGTAGCGCACCAATTCTACAAGAGAATTTCTAAAATACATAAAACAATTTCATACACGCTCACTGTCGCGTTACAAAGGACTTAAGCATATTGTTGGTAATGGTGCTTATGTTAATTCCTTGACAATGAAGGTGGTTTAGTAGGGTCGGTAGGGCATGACGGAGCATTTGTTCAGATAGTCTTAAGCGTGAGTAAGGAATTTTCCAAATTAGATTAGTGCGTGTATTGTAGTGTCGTGTTTGAGGGGTCAAGGTAGCAAGTGTACGCAGAATTTCAAGCGAGTCATGCTTATATCGCTTTGCAAGGTAGAATGAGTACATATGATGGATGGAAAGAATGTCAAATTTAGTGAAAAGTTTGGATGTATGTTCACGATAATGAACATTTGCTATGCTGCGGATCGCTCTTTTCTGTAGGACATGTATGCGATTTAAATTACCAAGTGTTGTTTTACCCCACAATAAGAGACAGTAGTTAACATGTGAAAGGAAAAGTGAATTGTAAATGTGTAATTTAACGGCCGTCGGTAAGTACGATTTATATTTAGTTATGACCCCAGCAGCTTTTGCTATCTGTGTGGTAACGTGGTCAACGTGCGTGTGCCAGGACATATTTTTGTGAAAGTGGACACCAAGACATTTGACAGAATCTACGATTTCTACATCTGCGTCGCCTAAAGTGAACGTCATCTCTGGAGCGCTGGCTGCTTGTCTGGTAGTGAAAATAATTGCCTTTGTTTTATTAGCATTATTCTGTAAAGAGATTATTTCGCTCCAGGTGGTCAGTTTTTCCAGAGTGTTGTTTATTTCGGATTGAAGAGAATGATAGGAACGACTGCGAAAAAATATTGTCGTGTCGTCTGCATATGTTACGTATTCTGCGTTGCTACTAATGCACGTAATATCATTTATGTACGAGTTAAATAATAGGGGACCAAGTATGCTGCCTTGGGGGACACCTGCTTTTATTGGCTGGCAAGTGGATAGAATTTCCTGTATGGAAACGCACTGCATTCTGTTTTCGAGGTAAGACTTTAAGAGGTCGAGAGGTATTCCACGTATTCCATATACTTCCAGTTTTTTTAACAAAGTAACATGGTTTATGCTATCGAATGCCTTCGAAAAGTCTATATATACACCTGCAATTGCATATTTTTCTTCGATTGCTTTCAAAATTATTTCTTTTTGAGCCAAAAGAGCATATTCTGTGGACATTCCTTTTGTAAAGCCAAACTGAGTGGGATTAATTAAATTATGTTTAGTTGCAAACTTGGGAATTCGTATGTGGATGAGTTTTTCTAGACCTTTCGAGAAGACTGGCAGGATGGAAATTGGCCGATAGTTTGTGAGATTATTTTTGTCCCCTTTTTTAAATATAGCGACTACCTTAGCGATTTGCATCTTCCTGGGGAAAGTGCCTGTTGAGAGGCAAATATTGTACAAGTATGTGAGCGGCGACAAAATGAGGTCTAGTGCATATTTTACTGGTTTGATCTGGATATTAATATCACAAGCAAAGCTGTTTTTCAGTGAATGGTACACAGCACAGACCTCAGTCTCGCTTGTAGGGTCAATGTAAAGACTTTGTGGATTTCTAATCATTCCATTTATTGCCTCCGAGGAATGTGTGCTGGTGACCAAGTTTACAAAAAAGGTATTAAATTCCTCTGCTAGCATCGCTCCCTTAATGACTTTATTGTTTAATATGATTTCATTAATATTTTCCTTTACGGGAACTCTATTTAGCAGCACATTAATTTTTTTCCACATATGTTCAGCTTTTGGGGCATTACCAACTTCAAAGTAGTTACATAAATAAACCTGTTTTGCCTTTCGCAGCTTAGCATTAGTTTTGTTTCTATGCCTTTTAAAAATTTCCCAGTCTTTCAGATTGCGACTGTTTAAGAACCTAGTAAATAGCCTTTCTTTTTTTCTTATTAGTTTCAAACAATCGTTATCGATCCAAGGTTTTCGAATTTTTCTTCTTCATTGGAAATTTTCTTCATTGGAAATGAACTTGAGTATGCATCAATAAACAATCTCAAAAATAGTTCATAAGCACCATCGGCGCTCGGGGAGCTATACACTGGTTCCCAGTTTACCGCAGAAAGGTTTGTGCGAAATGTGTTCAAAGTTTTTTCATTAATTTCTTGAAATGCTTTAATTACATTGGCTCCGTCCGCATGTTTCCTTAGCGCATTTTTAGCGAGTAAGAAAATAGGCAAGTGGTCACTTATGCCGGACGTGATAACGCCACCAAAAACTTCGTGTTCAGGTATGTTTGTGACAAAGACATCCAATAAGGTACACGACGTTGTTGTTATGCGTGTAGCGTCTTTGATCACATTGTGACAGGAGTGTGATAGGAGTAAGGTTTGTAAGCACTGCCGAGTGTTGGATTTAGTCATCAGATCAATATTGAAATCACCACCCAAAAACAAGTTGAGGTTGTTATTGCTTGCATAGTTAAGGATGTCTTCGAGGTGACGAAGAAAAGAGTCAACTACTCCATTAGGAGGATGATACATGACAACTATAAGATACCTTGGACTTATTGCAGTAAGGCACTCTACATCATCGGAAACAATAGAAAACTGATCAAGCACATCACACTCGATACATTTTTTTACGTGCAACAACAGATCGCCACCACCTTTCCGAGTTCGATTCAGACAAAATGTATTGTACCTGTCATCAGTGATATTATCACACTCTGAATGAAGCCAAGTTTCTGTAAGCATTATTACCTCAAAATCGAAGTTAAATTTTTCTAGTAGAATATTAAGAAAATCTTGTTTATTGCACACTGATCTTATATTCAGGTGAAAGCACTTAATTCAATTTATGTTCTCAGAGGCAGCAACAGAGAGAGGGCGGGGAGGGAACACGCAGCGCATTGTCGTCTGATAGGATCAGTCGGTGTCGTGAGGTCACGTGCTGCGTTCGTGTGCGCGCCATATTGGCTGTTCGCTCGTAGCTTCCGGCATGCGAGCGATGCTTGGGAAAGAGCGAAAGCTGGGAAAACAAAGAGAACAAGGCCACGTTGGCTTCTTTCTTCCTGCAGTCTGTATTGCAGTACGCGTTGCAGTAGCCATCTAAAAAGACGAAAGGACACATCGTCGCAGAACACGTTGCAGTAGCCGTGCCTCGACGAGCGAATGTCGCGGACTTGGTTCGTTGCGTTGCTCGCTGGTAAGTGGCGGCTTTTGATTGGTACGTGTTCGGTGCTTTGATCCTGCTTTTAGGACCGCGCTGCACCATGTACGCACAGAGTGTGCCGCGTTTCTTCCTGAGAAGACATGCAAGTGCCGTGATGGAGTCGATCGATCCATCCAGCGTAGTAAATTCATTGTCGTCGCCTGAGCAGCGCGCAACACGTCAAAAGATCCTTCTAAGAAGCGTCACGGGAACCTAGCAGACCATTCATTTTCTTAGAAATGCGTTTTTGAGGCGCACATCGCTCTTTAGGTGTACGCGTCCTAACAGAGCTGTAGTTTGCTGAAGGACCTCCGTATTCGGCTCTACCCTACTCAGGTCTAGAGTGTCTCGATGCCAGCTGCACGCTACGCCGAGACACCTTACTCTAAAGCCGCTCAATAAACTAGTTTATAAGATAGTTTATTGAGGGGTTTTACCTTACTGGGGCCTGTAGGGCAGCGCCCTCTGTGTATCCTGTGATGGTCCGAGTGTGCAAGTACGGGCACTTGTCCGATTTCAGTGCATGTTTAAGGTCCCCCTGTGGTCGAAATTTTTCTGGTGACCTCTACCACGATACCTCTTCTTTTAATTTCTTTAACTCCTATTCTGTTATGGGTGCGTACTTTTCCGTGTTTCGTTGCCACGTATACACAGCAGGCAGTGTCACTTACAGCCTCTATGCACTGGTTGCGCTACTTTATTAGTAAGCACTCACGTGGCAGCAACGGCGGCCTATGACGCCTACGTCGCTTCAACTGAAGTCCTCTCCGTGTTGGCGCCTGAATTTATTCATGTTCATTTTATATCCGGTCGCATCAAGCACACCAGGTGAGGCCTGTCAAGAACGAGGTCGCGAAAAGCGTTGGCAAAAGCACAGCCATTTAATGCACGTGACGAATTTTGAGATGATGATGAATATGTTAGCGCAAACCATACTTGCGTTGCTGTGCGGTGGCTTTTCACGGTGGCTATCCAGAACGACTGACCACGCCAGAAGCGTTTCGTTACCGTTCCGAAGTGTTTGCTGGCGCCTGATGGCCGTCGTGGCTAGGGGGCTCCGGCACTTAGCCCGAGTTCCGAGTTTGAACTCGGGCGTGGCGGCCGCTTTTCGATGGAGACGGAACGCGAACAAATTGGAGGGACGCTTAAGCTTCGCCTTTAAGAGTGGAGCGCGACAGCGTGTTGCAGCGCTGCCAGGGTGTCCACGGAACGACATTGCAAGGTGATAGCGTTCGTGGATTTTGCAGTACATACTTTAGAGAAAAGAGGCGCATAACTTCCTCAATTTGTAGGTGGACGCCACAATGAAAAAAATTGGTTTTTGGGGAAAGGAAATGGCGCAGCATAAGTCTCACATAATGGCGGACACCTTAACCGCGCCGTAAGGGAAGAGAGTAAGGCGGTAGTGAGAGAAGAAAGGAAGAAAGTGGGGCCTCAGTAGATGGCTCCGGAATAATTTCGACGACCTTGGTATCTTTAACGTGCCCTGACATCGCACAGCAGACGGGCTCCTTGGCGTTTCGCCTCTATCGAAACGCAGCCTCCGCTGTCGGGTTTGAACCCAGGAACTCCAGATCTGTAGCAGAGCGCCTAATCACTAAGCCACCGCGGCGGGGTAATAGGTGGACGCCACCGACTACAGTGCGTCGCCCGCCCACTTTCGGATCAAAATATTTTGCAGTTGTTGGGCGCAACAAAGTACGTGTTTCCATACGCCTTAGAGTTCGCTCATCGGCCTTTCACAGGCCTCGAGCCCGGGGCGGATACCGCGGCGATGGCCGTCGCCATAGTAATTCTGAACTTCTCGGAATGTCAGGCGATGCAGTGCACACACTGTGCTCAAAGAACTGGGTGCAGGTTACTGGACGCTTCGGCCGAGTGCCCGAATCATTAAGCCACCGTTTCGGGTGCCATTTGCATTGGCTGCTGCGGCATATGCAAATCATGTGAAAGGAGCAAGCAGCGCTGTCTGCTCGCGTATGGTAACAGCCTCAGCGCAGGGCGTTGTCATTACCCTTATTAATGCGAAAGCAATATATTGTTATGTCGCGTCAGCAAAAAGTGGCCGCCAATTTTGTCCGCACATGTATGTCGTTATGTGGAGATTCGTGTGCAAAAGTTTGATCGAGTTAGATAGTGCGTGCGCAGATCTAGAAATGGTAAGAGTTTGGTTGATGAATTATTAGTTATTGAAATTAATGAAAATAAAAGATTTGTTTGAAGCAGTTTTTTGTGACCGATTCGATGAAAAACGATATAAATGCGTGAGATGGCTTAGCTAGTACGAAAAATAAAACAAAATAAGCAAGTGAAAAATTACAAGAAATGAGAAATAAACACAAAAACATAATATTCTTAATGATAATTTTAGCTGCGGTTCAACTACGGCTGAATCTAGTTAGAGAGCGAAACCTGCTGTGTATCGGGAAAGTAGACGCGGCTTGGCCTGTAAGGTTGACTGCGTTCCGCAGCCTGGATAGGCAACGCGCCTACGTTGGCAGGTGGCGGTTAAATAAGTGGTTGATCGCGAAAGGTTGGTCGCGCAATGAACGCTGCGGCTCAGTGGCTTAGCTCGGCTATGCCGGGATAAACATAGTGATATGTAAGGCATAGCATGGTTAGCGTTGGTTAATCTTGGTTGCAAGTGCAGGTTAGTCGGGTGGTGTAGCTATGTTGTCGCATTAAAGGCGACACAACTGTGGCTGCGGCGCACGCGAGCTCTCCTTTTCTATCCTCCGATATGTTATTAAGCATGCGACGCGGATGTCGAAGCGAGAAGAAGCGAGCGTAAAGACGAGGAATGCGGTGTGACGTGATACCAAACGGCGGTGCCGGCGAGCCACGCGGTGTGTCGTCATGCAAGATGGCGCGGCGAGCGCGCAAAGCACATAAACCGTATCACATATCTCGATGGACACCCGAACCGCGCCGCAAAGGAAGGGATAAAGTAGGGAGGGAAAGAAGGACGAGAAAACTGAAAATTTAAAGTTGCACTTTGAGGAAAGCCGCAGCGCTGCGCAGCGGCGGAACAGCTGTTTCTCGGTATTACTTGTGGCGCATGCGCAGTTGCGACTAGGGAGCGAGAGAGAGAAATGCGCCGTGGGTCGTCATTGCTCTTCGCGCATGCGCAGCACGGCTCTCCAGGAATCACGCGAAACTGCTCAACTTGCGGCGAGGTAAAGCTTTCACTTTAAAAGAAAAAATGTAGGGACAATGAGAGCAAAGGAAAATGCGGTGTTTGAAGCAGGTTTTGTGTGACTGATTCGATAAAAAACAATGTAAATGCGTGAGAGGGCTTATTTAGTGTAAGAAATTAAAAAAATACGCGTCAGGCTCAGTGAGCCACGTTTCTCAACTCGTGAAACCACTGCGCGCAAATTGTGCACACTGCATTTCTGCGTCCGTAGCGCTCAGTGATTCTATATGGCCTGCTCTTTAGCCCATGTGTAATCAACACGAAAAAAGGTGCAGGTGTACCACTTGCTCACGTATACAATGCCCAAGATCCAAGGTTCAAAGCCGGCCGCGGCGTCCGTGTTCCGATGGAGGCAAAACGGAAAAGGTGCCAGTGTGCTGTGTGACGTCTTGACAACAGCGTAGTACAAGGGCGTTTACTTTCTGATTTTTTTGTAAGGCACCACGATTCAGTGCAGAATGGCTTGCGCGTTTGTCACGCGAAGCTTCTATGCATGGTGCAATCGAGATATAAGCAGATCAAACAGATGTTCAAGTTTTTGCCCTGACTCGCGCCTTTTTTGACACAGCTATAGCGCTACGTAATGAAACTCAGTTAGATATGTAATGAGGCATTTGTACTGTCGTGTACGGCCTGTGCTTATGAAGTTACCCGATGGACAGTAAAATGGCACCCGTGACATCACGTTAACACCTCTCACACTTTTAAAACAGTTAGTAAATAGTTAGCAACTGCAAGCAAAATGTTAGTAACTGCTCCGTTACTAGAGAGAAAGAGAATGAAAAGGAAACGCAGGGAGGTTAACCAGATGTAAGTCTCTGGTTTGCTACACTACACTGGGGATGGGGGATAGGGGTTGGAAGGTGACAGGGAGGAAAACGCAAAAAAAAGGTACGTGCACACATGGAGACACACACACACAAGGCGTTCCAGTTAGTCTTTCACACAGGCCGGTAGATTGTAAGAAGCGCAAAAGCGCTTGCACGGCCTTCTGCGACGGTATGTCCTTTCGAACCGACACTAACTTTCACTAACTTTTCACTGCCGGTTACTACTTAGGCACAGAACTTTAAAAAGAAGTTAGTAAAAGGGTAGTAAAGAGGTAGTAAGTGTAGCTGTTGCTAACTCGGACTGCGTTTTACTATTTACTACCCTCTTCAAGGTATAGTTACTAAAAGTAGCCCTAGCTACTTTCTTAAGTCTGGTCGCTAGTTACTACCCAGTGAATAACCGCTCCTTTAGCCATAAAAAAACTGAGAGAATATAACTGACGCAGCTATCGTGCGAATAAGTTGGTTTTTTAATTAAACATTTCTGCAGGGGCGTTAGGGTTATTAGACTAAGCTGCTTCTACGATGTCAACTTCATAATTAACGCTGGTTTTTTAGCTCAACGGGTTAGAGCCATTAGCCCGTAACTGAGAGTCAGATTTACGTTTTATATAAAACTGAGAAAGATGTACCTGTGCAAGCGCAGTGGTTGTGGGCGGATCTTTTTGTTTGTGCTTTTGTTGCATTCTGAACATCTGTTTGTGCCCGGTAAAGTTGGTGCCATTACCTCGCATAATTTATACACGTGCGCAAGGAGCCTAAACCCAAGTGCGTGATTTACGGTGAGCACGCTCTGACAGCTCTGATTAGTTTCGAGATTTAGTCAAAATGAGTATGTATCTTTTTTTGCAGAGTGCAGAAAATAAGAAACACATGCGAAAATTTCTATTCATTCTCTTAGTAAACACTACTAGCTTCCCGTTACTAAATGCGGGTAGCAGCCGTTACTAACTCAATGGGTAAGTAGCTATAACTAACCTTCCAGTTACTAACTGGAGTTACTAACAGGGTAGAAATATATGTGACAACCAGCTACTACCCAAAGTTAGTAAGTACTACTACCTTTTTTCTAAGAGAGTATAGTGGTCACTCTCAGGCTACCAGTTACTGGGTTTCATGAATCCTATTTTGGGATAGGAGAATAAGAATGGTGCGGAGTGTATTTGGCAGGTGCTCCCGGGTTATTAGATGACAGTATATAGCAGTTGTATCTTGCCAGTAAGAGAGTTGATGAAGGACGCTGCCAGTACACGGATCCGGAGTGGAAACTTACGAAAAGATTTGAAGTAACGGCAGCACAACATGCTATGACAAGAGTATGATTCGTATAACGTTAAGAGGCAGAAATAGGGTAAAGTGAGTGAGAGAACTTGGTCCAGTTATTTTCATCCTAGTCGAAATCAAGAAGGAATGGGCGGGGCATGCAATGCGAAGAGAAGATAACCGATGGCCCGTTGTGGTAAAAATGAATTCCAAGAGAAGGCAGGCGTAGCAGAAGGCGGCAGAAAGTTATGTTGGCGGTTGAAATCAGGAATTTTTCTGTGGTAAGGTGTCCACAGCTGCTCCAGGACGACATTAATTAGAGGGACATATGGCTTTTGTTCTTCTGTGGATGTAGTTACGCTGATTATAGTGATACTGAGAAAGTAGCGATGTTCACCTTTTTCGGCGGGGTTTCTCCTAGAACATGACCATACCTGCGCGTACGGCGTTTTACAGTCCCTAAAGAGCACGGTGCCGTTTTTTTTACAGGGCCACGTCACTAGCCTTAAGGTTCCACGGTGACGGCGGACCTTTTCTCTGTAGCTGCCCCCCTATGGCCGTGGAGGATTCCAGGTCGCAGCAGATTGCCTACGGTAGGTGCATGTCTATAGTCGTGTTTACATGAATACGAAGTAACTGTCTGCTTAAGAGAGTACAGAAGCTGCTTTCCTCTTTTTGTGCATGTACAGCGTTTTATAGTCCATAAAGAGCACGGTGCCGTTCTTTTACAGGGCCACGTCCCCAGCCGTAAGGTTCCACGGTGGCGGTGGATTTTTTCTCCGCAGCTTCCCCCTCCCACTCTGGCCGTGGTGGTTTTCAGGTCGGATCAGGTCGCCTAAGGTAGGTGTATGTCTACAGTCGCCTTTACATGAATGCGAAGTAAATGCCTTTTTAAGGGAGTAAAGTAGCTGCTTTCCTCTTTTTGTGCACGTACAGCGTTTTATAGTACATAAAGAGTACGGTGCCGTTCTTTTACAGGGCCACGTCCCCAGCCTTAAGGTTCCACGGTGACGGCGGATGTTTTTTTCCGCAGCTGCCCCCTCTGACCATGGTGGATTTGAGGTCGGAGCAGGTCGCCTAAGGTGGGTGCATGTCTATTGTCGGGCTTATGTGAATACGAAGTAAACGCTTGCTTAAGGGAGTACAGTAGCTGCTTTCCTCTTTTTGTGCGGGTACGGCGTTTTATAGACGATAAAAAGCATGGTGCCGTTCTTTTACAGGGCCACGTCCCCAGCCGTAAGGTTCCACAGTGGCGGTGGACTTTATCTCCGCAGCTCCCCGTCTTGCCGTGGTGATTCGACATCGGAGCAGATTGGCTACGGTAGGTGCATGTCTGTAGTCGTGCTTACGTGTATACGAAGTAAAGGGCTGCTTGAGTACAGCAGCTGCTTTAGCCTTTTTGTGCGCGTACGGCTTTTTATAGTCACTAAGCAGCAATGTGCCGTTATTTTACAGGGCCACGTCACCAGCCTTAAGGTTCCACAGTGACGGCGGACCATTTGTCCGCAGCTGCCCCCCTCTGGCCATGGTGGATTCGAGGTCGCAGCAGATTGCCCACGGTATGTGATGTCTGTAGTCGCGCTTATGTGAATACGAAGTAAACGCTTGATTAAGGGAGTACAGTAGCTGCTTTCCTCCTTTTGTGCACGTACAGCCTTTTATAGTACATAAAGAGTATGGTGCCATTTTTTTACAGGGCCACATCTCCAGCCTTAAGGTTCCACGGTGACGGCGGACCTTTTCTCCGCAGCTGCCCCCTCTGGCCGTGGTGGATTCCAGGTCGCAGCAGATTGCCTACGGTAGGTGCATATCTATAGTCACGTTTACATGAATACGAAGCAAACATGTGCTTAAGAAAAAACAGAAGCTGCCTTCCTCTTTTTGTGCACGTACAGCGCTTTATAGTACATAAAGAGTACGGTGCCGTTTTTTTACAGGGCCATGTCCCCAGCCTTAAGGTTCCACGGTGACGGCGGACTTTTTGTCCGCAGCTGCCCCTCTGACCGTGGCGGATTTGAGGTCGGAGCAATTCGCCTAAGGTAGGTGCATGTAAATTGTCGCGTTTACATGAATACGAAGTAAACGCCTGTTTAAGAGAGAAAAGTAGCTGCTTTCCTCTTTTTATGCGCGACGGCGTTTTATAGTACTTAAAGAGTACGGTGCCGTTCTTTTACAGGGCCACGTCCCCAGCCTTAAGGTTCCACGGTGAAGCGGACCTTTTCTCCGCAGCTCCCCCCTATGGCCGTGGAGGATTCCTGGTCGCAGCAGATTGCCTACGGTAGGTGCATGTCTGTAGTCGCGTTTACATGAATACGAAGTAAACGTCTGCTTTAGAGAGTACAGAAGCTGCTTTCCTCTTTTTGTGCACGTACAGTGATTTATAGTACATAAAGAGTACGGTGCCGTTCTTTTACAGGGCCACTTCACCAGCCTTAAGGTTCTACTGTGACGGCGGACCTTTTGTCTGCAGCTGCCCTCCTCTGGCCATGGTGGATTCGAGGTCGCAGCATATTGCCTACGGTATGTGCATGTCTGTAGTCGCGCTTATGTGAATACGAAGTAAACGCTTGATTAAGGGAGTACAGCAGCTGCTTTCCTCCTTTTGTGCACGTACAGCCTTTTATAGTACATAAAGAGTATGGTGCCGTTCTTTTACAGGGCCACATCTCCAGCCTTAAGGTTCCACGGTGACGGCGGACCTTTTCTCCGCAGCTGCCCCCCTATGGCCGTGGAGGATTCCTGGTCGCAGCAGATTGCCTACGGTAGGTGCATGTCTGTAGTCGCGTTTACATGAATACGAAGCAAACGTCTGCTTTAGAGAGTACAGAAGCTGCTTTCCTCTTTTTGTGCACGTACAGCGCTTTATAGTACATAAAGAGTACGGTGCCGTTTTTTTACAGGGCCATGACCCCAGCCTTAAGGTTCCACGGTGACGGCGGACTTTTTGTCCGCAGCTGTCCCTCTGACCGTGGCGGATTTGAGGTCGGAGCAATTCGCCTAAGGTAGGTGCATGTATATTGTCGCGTTTACATGAATACGAAGTAAACGCCTGTTTAAGAGAGAAAAGTAGCTGCTTTCCTCTTTTTATGCGCGACGGCGTTTTATAATACATAAAGAGTACGGTGCCGTTCTTTTACAGGGCCACGTCCCCAGCCTTAAGGTTCCACGGTGACGGCGGACCTTTTCTCCGCAGCTGCCCCCCTATGGCCGTGGAGGATTCCTGGTCGCAGCAGATTGCCTACGGTAGGTGCATGTCTGTAGTCGCGTTTACATGAATACGAAGTAAACGTCTGCTTTAAGAAGTACAGAAGCTGCTTTCCTCTTTTTGTGCACGTACAGCGCTTTATAGTACATAAAGAGTACGGTGCCGTTTTTTTACAGGGCCATGTCCCCAGCCTTAAGGTTCCACGGTGACGGCGGACTTTATGTCCGCAGCTGCCCCTCTGACCGTGGCGGATTTGAGGTCGGAGCAATTCGCCTAAGGTATGTATATTGTCGCGTTTACATGAATACGAAGTAAACGCCTGTTTAAGAGAGAAAAGTAGCTGCTTTCCTCTTTTTATGCGCGACGGCGTTTTATAGTACATAAAGAGTACGGTGCCGTTCTTTTACAGGGCCACGTCCCCAGCCTTAAGGTTCCACGGTGACGGCGGACCTTTTCTCCGCAGCTGCCCCCCTATGGCCGTGGAGGATTCCTGGTCGCAGCAGATTGCCTACGGTAGGTGCATGTCTGTAGTCGCGTTTACATGAATACGAAGTAAACGTCTGCTTTAGAAAGTACAGAAGCTGCTTTCCTCTTTTTGTGCACGTACAGTGATTGATAGTACATAAAGAGTATGGTGCCGTTCTTTTACAGGGCCACATCTCCAGCCTTAAGGTTCCACGGTGACGGCGGACCTTTTCTCCGCAGCTGCCCCCCTATGGCCGTGGAGGATTCCTGGTCGCAGCAGATTGCCTACGGTAGGTGCATGTCTATAGTCGTGTTTACATGAATACGAAGTAACTGTCTGCTTAAGAGAGTACAGAAGCTGCTTTCCTCTTTTTGTGCATGTACAGCGTTTTATAGTCCATAAAGAGCACGGTGCCGTTCTTTTACAGGGCCACGTCCCCAGCCGTAAGGTTCCACGGTGGCGGTGGATTTTTTCTCCGCAGCTTCCCCCTCCTACTCTGGCCGTGGTGGTTTTCAGGTCGGATCAGGTCGCCTAAGGTAGGTGTATGTCTACAGTCGCCTTTACATGAATGCGAAGTAAATGCCTTTTTAAGGGAGTAAAGTAGCTGCTTTCCTCTTTTTGTGCACGTACAGCGTTTTATAGTACATAAAGAGTACGGTGCCGTTCTTTTACAGGGCCACGTCCCCAGCCTTAAGGTTCCACGGTGACGGCGGATGTTTTTTTCCGCAGCTGCCCCCTCTGACCATGGTGGATTTGAGGTCGGAGCAGGTCGCCTAAGGTGGGTGCATGTCTATTGTCGGGCTTATGTGAATACGAAGTAAACGCTTGCTTAAGGGAGTACAGTAGCTGATTTCCTCTTTTTGTGCGGGTACGGCGTTTTATAGACGATAAAAAGCATGGTGCCGTTCTTTTACAGGGCCACGTCCCCAGCCGTAAGGTTCCACAGTGGCGGTGGACTTTATCTCCGCAGCTCCCCCGTCTTGCCGTGGTGATTCGACATCGGAGCAGATTGGCTACGGTAGGTGCATGTCTGTAGTCGTGCTTACGTGTATACGAAGTAAAGGGCTGCTTGAGTACAGCAGCTGCTTTAGCCTTTTTGTGCGCGTACGGCTTTTTATAGTCACTAAACAGCAATGTGCCGTTATTTTACAGGGCCACGTCACCAGCCTTAAGGTTCCACAGTGACTGCGGACCATTTGTCCGCAGCTGCCCCCCTCTGGCCATGGTGGATTCGAGGTCGCAGCAGATTGCCCACGGTATGTGATGTCTGTAGTCGCGCTTATGTGAATACGAAGTAAACGCTTGATTAAGGGAGTACAGTAGCTGCTTTCCTCCTTTTGTGCACGTACAGCTTTTTATAGTACATAAAGAGTATGTTGCCATTCATTTACAGGGCCACATCTCCAGCCTTAAGGTTCCACGGTGACGGCGGACCTTTTCTCCGCAGCTGCCCCCTCTGGCCGTGGTGGATTCCAGGTCGCAGCAGATTGCCTACGGTAGGTGCATATCTATAGTCACGTTTACATGAATACGAAGCAAACATGTGCTTAAGAAAAAACAGAAGCTGCCTTCCTCTTTTTGTGCACGTACAGCGCTTTATAGTACATGAAGAGTACGGTGCCGTTTTTTTACAGGGCCATGTCCCCAGCCTTAAGGTTCCACGGTGACGGCGGACTTTTTGTCCGCAGCTGCCCCTCTGACCGTGGCGGATTTGAGGTCGGAGCAATTCGCCTAAGGTAGGTGCATGTATATTGTCGCGTTTACATGAATACGAAGTAAACGCCTGTTTAAGAGAGAAAAGTAGCTGCTTTCGTCTTTTTATGCGCGACGGCGTTTTATAGTACTTAAAGAGTACGGTGCCGTTCTTTTACAGGGCCACGTCCCCAGCCTTAAGGTTCCACGGTGACGGCGGACCTTTTCTCCCCAGCTGCCCCCCTATGGCCGTGGAGGATTCCTGGTCGCAGCAGATTGCCTACGGTAGGTGCATGTCTGTAGTGCGTTTACATGAATACGAAGCAAACGTCTGCTTTAGAGAGTACAGAAGCTGCTTTCCTCTTTTTGTGCACGTACAGTAATTTATAGTACATAAAGAGTACGGTGCCGTTCTTTTACAGGGCCATGTCCCCAGCCTTAAGGTTCCACGGTGACGGCGGACTTTTTGTCCGCAGCTGCCCCTCTGACCGTGGCGGATTTGAGGTCGGAGCAATTCGCCTAAGGTAGGTGCATGTATATTGTCGCGTTTACATGAATACGAAGTAAACGCCTGTTTAAGAGAGAAAAGTAGCTGCTTTCCTCTTTTTATGCGCGACGGCGTTTTATAGTACATATAGAGTACGGTGCCGTTCTTTTACAGGGCCACGTCCCCAGCCTTAAGGTTCCACGGTGACGGCGGACCTTTTCTCCGCAGCTGCCCCCCTATGGCCGTGGAGGATTCCTGGTCGCAGCAGATTGCCTACGGTAGGTGCATGTCTGTAGTCGCGTTTACATGAATACGAAGTAAACGTCTGCTTTAGAGAGTACAGAAGCTGCTTTCCTCTTTTTGTGCACGTACAGTGATTTATAGTACATAAAGAGTATGGTGCCGTTCTTTTACAGGGCCACATCTCCAGCCTTAAGGTTCCATTGTGACGGCGGACCTTTTCTCCGCAGCTGCCCCCCTATGGCCGTGGAGGATTCCTGGTCGCAGCAGATTGCCTACGGTAGGTGCATGTCTGTAGTCGCGCTTATGTGAATACGAAGTAAACGCTTGATTATGGGAGTACAGCAGCTGCTTTCCTCCTTTTGTGCACGTACAGCCTTTTATAGTACATAAAGAGTATGGTGCCGTTCTTTTACAGGGCCACATCTCCAGCCTTAAGGTTCCACGGTGACGGCGGACCTTTTCTCCGCAGCTGCCCCCCTATGGCCGTGGAGGATTCCTGGTCGCAGCAGATTGCCTACGGTAGGTGCATGTCTGTAGTCGCGTTTACATGAATACGAAGTAAACGTCTGCTTTAGAGAGTACAGAAGCTGCTTTCCTCTTTTTGTGCACGTACAGTGATTTATAGTACATAAAGAGTATGGTGCCGTTCTTTTACAGGGCCACATCTCCAGCCTTAAGGTTCCATTGTGACGGCGGACCTTTTCTCCGCAGCTGCCCCCCTATGGCCGTGGAGGATTCCTGGTCGCAGCAGATTGCCTACGGTAGGTGCATGTCTGTAGTCGCGCTTATGTGAATACGAAGTAAACGCTTGATTATGGGAGTACAGCAGCTGCTTTCCTCCTTTTGTGCACGTACAGCCTTTTATAGTACATATAGAGTACGGTGCCGTTCTTTTACAGGGCCACGTCCCCAGCCTTAAGGTTCCACGGTGACGGCGGACCTTTTCTCCGCAGCTGCCCCCCTATGGCCGTGGAGGATTCCTGGTCGCAGCAGATTGCCTACGGTAGGTGCATGTCTGTAGTCGCGTTTACATGAATACGAAGTAAACGTCTGCTTTAGAGAGTACAGAAGCTGCTTTCCTCTTTTTGTGCACGTACAGTGATTTATAGTACATAAAGAGTATGGTGCCGTTCTTTTACAGGGCCACATCTCCAGCCTTAGGGTTCCACGGTGACGGCGGACCTTTTCTCCGCAGCTGCCCCCCTATGGCCGTGGAGGATTCCTGGTCGCAGCAGATTGCCTACGGTAGGTGCATGTCTGTAGTCGCGTTTACATGAATACGAAGCAAACGTCTGCTTTAGAGAGTACAGAAGCTGCTTTCCTCTTTTTGTGCACGTACAGCGCTTTATAGTACATAAAGAGTACGGTGCCGTTCTTTTACAGGGCCATGTCCCCAGCCTTAAGGTTCCACGGTGACGGCGGACTTTTTGTCCGCAGCTGCCCCTCTGACCGTGGCGGATTTGAGGTCGGAGCAATTCGCCTAAGGTAGGTGCATGTATATTGTCGCGTTTACATGAATACGAAGTAAACGCCTGTTTAAGAGAGAAAAGTAGCTGCTTTCCTCTTTTTATGCGCGACGGCGTTTTATAGTACATATAGAGTACGGTGCCGTTCTTTTACAGGGCAACATCTCCAGCCTTAAGGTTCCACGGTGACGGCGGACCTTTTCTCCGCAGCTGCCCCCTATGGCCGTGGAGGATTCCTGGTCGCAGCAGATTGCCTACGGTAGGTGCATGTCTGTAGTCGCGTTTACATGAATACGAAGCAAACGTCTGCTTTAGAGAGTACAGAAGCTGCTTTCCTCTTTTTGTGCACGTACAGCGCTTTATAGTACATAAAGAGTACGGTGCCGTTTTTTTACAGGGCCATGACCCCAGCCTTAAGGTTCCACGGTGACGGCGGACTTTTTGTCCGCAGCTGCCCCTCTGACCGTGGCGGATTTGAGGTCGGAGCAATTCGCCTAAGGTAGGTGCATGTATATTGTCGCGTTTACATGAATACGAAGTAAACGCCTGTTTAAGAGAGAAAAGTAGCTGCTTTCCTCTTTTTATGCGCGACGGCGTTTTATAGTACATAAAGAGTACGGTGCCGTTCTTTTACAGGGCCACGTCCCCAGCCTTAAGGTTCCACGGTGACGGCGGACCTTTTCTCCGCAGCTGCCCCCCTATGGCCGTGGAGGATTCCTGGTCGCAGCAGATTGCCTACGGTAGGTGCATGTCTGTAGTCGCGTTTACATGAATACGAAGTAAACGTCTGCTTTAGAGAGTACAGAAGCTGCTTTCCTCTTTTTGTGCACGTACAGTGATTTATAGTACATAAAGAGTACGGTGCCGTTCTTTTACAGGGCCACTTCACCAGCCTTAAGGTTCCACGGTGACGGCGGACCTTTTGTCTGCAGCTGCCCTCCTCTGGCCATGGTGGATTCGAGGTCGCAGCATATTGCCTACGGTATGTGCATGTCTGTAGTCGCGCTTATGTGAATACGAAGTAAACGCTTGATTAAGGGAGTACAGCAGCTGCTTTCCTCCTTTTGTGCACGTACAGCCTTTTATAGTACATAAAGAGTATGGTGCCGTTCTTTTAAAGGGCCACATCTCCAGCCTTAAGGTTCCACGGTGACGGCGGACCTTTTCTCCGCAGCTGCCCCCCTATGGCCGTGGAGGATTCCTGGTCGCAGCAGATTGCCTACGGTAGGTGCATGTCTGTAGTCGCGCTTATGTGAATACGAAGTAAACGCTTGATTATGGGAGTACAGCAGCTGCTTTCCTCCTTTTGTGCACGTACAGCCTTTTATAGTACATAAAGAGTATGGTGCCGTTCTTTTACAGGGCAACATCTCCAGCCTTAAGGTTCCACGGTGACGGCGGACCTTTTCTCCGCAGCTGCCCCCTATGGCCGTGGAGGATTCCTGGTCGCAGCAGATTGCCTACGGTAGGTGCATGTCTGTAGTCGAGTTTACATGAATACGAAGCAAACGTCTGCTTCAGAGAGTACAGAAGCTGCTTTCCTCTTTTTGCGCACGTACAGCGCTTTATAGTACATAAAGAGTACGGTGCCGTTTTTTTACAGGGCCATGTCCCCAGCCTTAAGGTTCCACGGTGACGGCGGACTTTTTGTCCGCAGCTGCCCCTCTGACCGTGGCGGATTTGAGGTCGGAGCAATTCGCCTAAGGTAGGTGCATGTATATTGTCACGTTTACATGAATACGAAGTAAACGCCTGTTTAAGAGAGAAAAGTAGCTGCTTTCCTCTTTTTATGCGCGACGGCGTTTTATAGTACATAAAGAGTACGGTGCCGTTCTTTTACAGGGCCACGTCCCCAGCCTTAAGGTTGCACGGTGACGGCGGACCTTTTCTCCGCAGCTGCCCCCCTATGGCCGTGGAGGATTCCTGGTCGCAGCAGATTGCCTACGGTAGGTGCATGTCTGTAGTCGCGTTTACATGAATACGAAGCAAACGTCTGCTTTAGAGAGTACAGAAGCTGCTTTCCTCTTTTTGTGCGCGTACAGTGATTTATAGTACATAAAGAGTACGGTGCCCTTCTTTTACAGGGCCATGTCCCCAGCCTTAAGGTTCCACGGTGACGGCGGACTTTTTGTCCGCAGCTGCCCCTCTGACCGTGGCGGATTTGAGGTCGGAGCAATTCGCCTAAGGTAGGTGCATGTATATTGTCGCGTTTACATGAATACGAAGTAAACGCCTGTTTAAGAGAGAAAAGTAGCTGCTTTCCTCTTTTTATGCGCGACGGCGTTTTATAGTACATATAGAGTACGGTGCCGTTCTTTTACAGGGCAACATCTCCAGCCTTAAGGTTCCACGGTGACGGCGGACCTTTTCTCCGCAGCTGCCCCCTATGGCCGTGGAGGATTCCTGGTCGCAGCAGATTGCCTACGGTAGGTGCATGTCTGTAGTCGCGTTTACATGAATACGAAGCAAACGTCTGCTTTAGAGAGTACAGAAGCTGCTTTCCTCTTTTTGTGCACGTACAGCGCTTTATAGTACATAAAGAGTACGGTGCCGTTTTTTTACAGGGCCATGACCCCAGCCTTAAGGTTCCACGGTGACGGCGGACTTTTTGTCCGCAGCTGCCCCTCTGACCGTGGCGGATTTGAGGTCGGAGCAATTCGCCTAAGGTAGGTGCATGTATATTGTCGCGTTTACATGAATACGAAGTAAACGCCTGTTTAAGAGAGAAAAGTAGCTGCTTTCCTCTTTTTATGCGCGACGGCGTTTTATAGTACATAAAGAGTACGGTGCCGTTCTTTTACAGGGCCACGTCCCCAGCCTTAAGGTTCCACGGTGACGGCGGACCTTTTCTCCGCAGCTGCCCCCCTATGGCCGTGGAGGATTCCTGGTCGCAGCAGATTGCCTACGGTAGGTGCATGTCTGTAGTCGCGTTTACATGAATACGAAGTAAACGTCTGCTTTAGAGAGTACAGAAGCTGCTTTCCTCTTTTTGTGCACGTACAGTGATTTATAGTACATAAAGAGTACGGTGCCGTTCTTTTACAGGGCCACTTCACCAGCCTTAAGGTTCCACGGTGACGGCGGACCTTTTGTCTGCAGCTGCCCTCCTCTGGCCATGGTGGATTCGAGGTCGCAGCATATTGCCTACGGTATGTGCATGTCTGTAGTCGCGCTTATGTGAATACGAAGTAAACGCTTGATTAAGGGAGTACAGCAGCTGCTTTCCTCCTTTTGTGCACGTACAGCCTTTTATAGTACATAAAGAGTATGGTGCCGTTCTTTTAAAGGGCCACATCTCCAGCCTTAAGGTTCCACGGTGACGGCGGACCTTTTCTCCGCAGCTGCCCCCCTATGGCCGTGGAGGATTCCTGGTCGCAGCAGATTGCCTACGGTAGGTGCATGTCTGTAGTCGCGCTTATGTGAATACGAAGTAAACGCTTGATTATGGGAGTACAGCAGCTGCTTTCCTCCTTTTGTGCACGTACAGCCTTTTATAGTACATAAAGAGTATGGTGCCGTTCTTTTACAGGGCAACATCTCCAGCCTTAAGGTTCCACGGTGACGGCGGACCTTTTCTCCGCAGCTGCCCCCTATGGCCGTGGAGGATTCCTGGTCGCAGCAGATTGCCTACGGTAGGTGCATGTCTGTAGTCGAGTTTACATGAATACGAAGCAAACGTCTGCTTCAGAGAGTACAGAAGCTGCTTTCCTCTTTTTGCGCACGTACAGCGCTTTATAGTACATAAAGAGTACGGTGCCGTTTTTTTACAGGGCCATGTCCCCAGCCTTAAGGTTCCACGGTGACGGCGGACTTTTTGTCCGCAGCTGCCCCTCTGACCGTGGCGGATTTGAGGTCGGAGCAATTCGCCTAAGGTAGGTGCATGTATATTGTCACGTTTACATGAATACGAAGTAAACGCCTGTTTAAGAGAGAAAAGTAGCTGCTTTCCTCTTTTTATGCGCGACGGTGTTTTATAGTACATAAAGAGTACGGTGCCGTTCTTTTACAGGGCCACGTCCACAGCCTTAAGGTTGCACGGTGACGGCGGACCTTTTCTCCGCAGCTGCCCCCCTATGGCCGTGGAGGATTCCTGGTCGCAGCAGATTGCCTACGGTAGGTGCATGTCTGTAGTCGCGTTTACATGAATACGAAGCAAACGTCTGCTTTAGAGAGTACAGAAGCTGCTTTCCTCTTTTTGTGCACGTACAGTGATTTATAGTACATAAAGAGTACGGTGCCCTTCTTTTACAGGGCCATGTCCCCAGCCTTAAGGTTCCACGGTGACGGCGGACTTTTTGTCCGCAGCTGCCCCTCTGACCGTGGCGGATTTGAGGTCGGAGCAATTCGCCTAAGGTAGGTGCATGTATATTGTCGCGTTTACATGAATACGAAGTAAACGCCTGTTTAAGAGAGAAAAGTAGCTGCTTTCCTCTTTTTATGCGCGACGGCGTTTTATAGTACATATAGAGTACGGTGCCGTTCTTTTACAGGGCCACGTCCCCAGCCTTAAGGTTCCACGGTGACGGCGGACCTTTTCTCCGCAGCTGCCCCCTATGGCCGTGGAGGATTCCTGGTCGCAGCAGATTGCCTACGGTAGGTGCATGTCTGTAGTCGCGTTTACATGAATACGAAGTAAACGTCTGCTTTAGAGAGTACAGAAGCTGCTTTCCTCTTTTTGTGCACGTACAGTGATTTATAGTACATAAAGAGTATGGTGCCGTTCTTTTACAGGGCCACATCTCCAGCCTTAAGGTTCCACGGTGACGGCGGACCTTTTCTCCGCAGCTGCCCCCCTATGGCCGTGGAGGATTCCTGGTCGCAGCAGATTGCCTACGGTAGGTGCATGTCTGTAGTCGCGCTTATGTGAATACGAAGTAAACGCTTGATTATGGGAGTACAGCAGCTGCTTTCCTCCTTTTGTGCATGTACAGCCTTTTATAGTACATAAAGAGTATGGTGCCGTTCTTTTACAGGGCCACATCTCCAGCCTTAAGGTTCCACGGTGACGGCGGACCTTTTCTCCGCAGCTGCCCCCCTATGGCCGTGGAGGATTCCTGGTCGCAGCAGATTGCCTACGGTAGGTGCATGTCTGTAGTCGCGTTTACATGAATACGAAGCAAACGTCTGCTTTAGAGAGTACAGAAGCTGCTTTCCTCTTTTTGTGCACGTACAGCGCTTTATAGTACATAAAGAGTACGGTGCCGTTCTTTTACAGGGCCATGTCCCCAGCCTTAAGGTTCCACGGTGACGGCGGACTTTTTGTCCGCAGCTGCCCCTCTGACCGTGGCGGATTTGAGGTCGGAGCAATTCGCCTAAGGTAGGTGCATGTATATTGTCGCGTTTACATGAATACGAAGTAAACGCCTGTTTAAGAGAGAAAAGTAGCTGCTTTCCTCTTTTTATGCGCGACGGCGTTTTATAGTTCATAAAGAGCACGGTGCCGTTCTTTTACAGGGCCACGTCCCCAGCCGTAAGGTTCCACGGTGGCGGTGGATTTTTTCTCCGCAGCTTCCCCCTCCCACTCTGGCCGTGGTGGTTTTGAGGTCGGATCAGGTCGCCTAAGGTAGGTGTATGTCTACAGTCGCCTTTCCATGAATGCGAAGTAAATGCCTTTTTAAGGGAGTAAAGTAGCTGCTTTCCTCTTTTTGTGCACGTACAGCGTTTTATAGTACATAAAGAGTACGGTGCCGTTCTTTTACAGGGCCACGTCCCCAGCCTTAAGGTTCCACGGTGACGGCGGATGTTTTTTTCCGCAGCTGCCCCCTCTGACCCTGGTGGATTTGAGGTCGGAGCAGGTCGCCTAAGGTAGGTGCATGTCTATTGTCGCGCTTACGTGAATACGAAGTAAACGTCTGCTTAAGAGAGTACAAAAGCTCCTTTCCTCTTTTTGTGCACGTACAGTGATTTATAGTACATAAAGAGTACGGTGCCGTTCTTTTACAGGGCCACTTCACCAGCCTTAAGGTTCCACGGTGACGGCGGACCTTTTGTCTGCAGCTGCCCCCCTCTGGCCATGGTGGATTCGAGGTCGCAGCATATTGCCTACGGTATGTGCATGTCTGTAGTCGCGCTTACGTGACTACGAAGTAAACGCTTGCTTAATGGAGTACAGTAGCTGCTTTCCTCCTTTTGTGCACGTACAGCCTTTTATAGTATATAAAGAGTATGGTGCCGTTCTTTTACAGGGCGACATCTCCAGCCTTAAGGTTCCACGGTGACGGCGGACCTTTTCTCCGCAGCTGCCCCCTATGGCCGTGGAGGATTCCTGGTCGCAGCAGATTGCCTATCGTAGGTGCATGTCTATAGTCGCGTTTACATGAATACGAAGTAAACGTCTGCTTAAGGGTGTACAGAACCTGCTTTCCTCTTTTTGTGCACGTACAGCCTTTTATAGTACATAAAGAGTATGGTGCCATTCTTTTACATGGCCACATCTCCAGCCTTAAGGCTCCACGGTGACGGCGGACCTTTTCTACGCAGCTGCCCCCCTCTGGCCGTGGTGGATTCCAGGTCGCAGCAGATTGCCTATGGTAGGTGCATGTCTATAGTCGCGTTTACATGAATACGAAGTAAACGTCTGCTTAACGTTGTACAGAACCTGCTTTCCTCTTTTTGTGCATGTACAGCGTTTTATAGTCCATAAAGAGCACGGTGCCGTTCTTTTACAGGGCCACTTCACCAGCCTTAAGGTTCCACGGTGACGGCGGACCTTTTGTCTGCAGCTGCCCCCCTCTGGCCATGGTGAATTCGAGGTCGCAGCATATTGCCTACGGTATGTGCATGTCTGTAGTCGCGCTTATGTGAATACGAAGTAAATGCTTGATTAAGGGAGTACAGCAGCTGCTTTCCTCCTTTTGTGCACGTACAGCTTTTTATAGTACATAAAGAGTATGGTGCCGTTCTTTTACAGGGCCACATCTCCAGCCTTAAGGTTCCAAGGTGACGGCGGACCTTTTCTCCGCAGCTGCCCCCCTATGGCCGTGGAGGATTCCTGGTCGCAGCAGATTGCCTACGGTAGGTGCATGTCTGTAGTCGCGTTTACATGAATACGAAGTAATCGTCTGCTTAAGGGTGTACAGAACCTGCATTCCTCTTTTTGTGCATATACAGCGTTTTATAGTCCATTAAGAGCACGGTGCCGTTCTTTTACAGGGCCTTGTCTCCAGCCTTAAGGTTCCACGGTGACGGTGGACTTTTGATCTGCAGCTACCCCTCTGACCGTGGTGGATTCGAGGCCGTAACAGATTGCCTACGGTAGATGCATGTCTATAGTAGCGCTTACGTGAATACTAAGTAAACACTTGCTTAAGGGAGTACAATAGCTGGTTACTCCTTTTGTGCGTGTACAGCGTTTTATAGTCCATAAAGAGCACGGTGCCGTTCTTTTACAGGGCCACCTCCCCAGCCGTAAGGTTCCATGGTGGCGGTGGATTTTTTCTCTCCAGCTCCCCCCACTCTGGCCATGGCGGATTTGAGGTCGGAGCAGGTCGCCTAAGGTAGGTGCATGTCTATGGTCGCGTTTACATGAATACGAACCAAACATGTGCTTAAGAAAAAACAGAAGCTGCTTTCCTCTTTTTGTGCACGTACAGCGCTTTATAGTACATAAAGAGTACGGTGCCGTTTTTTTACAGGGCCATGTCCCCAGCCTTAAGGTTCCACGGTGACGGCGGACTTTTTGTCCGCAGCTGCCCCTCTGACCGTGGCGGATTTGAGGTCGGAGCAGGTCGCCTAAGGTAGGTGCATGTCTATTGTCGGGCTTACGTGAATACGAAGTAAACGCTTGCTTAAGGGAGTACAGTAGCTGCTTTCCTCTTTTTGTGCGGGTACGGCGTTTTATAGACGATAAAAAGCATGGTGCCGTTCTTTTACAGGGCCACGTTTCCAGCCGTAAGGTTCCACAGTGGCGGTGGACTTTATCTCCGCAGCTCCCCCGTCTTGCCGTGGTGATTCGACATCGGAGAAGATTGGCTACGGTAGGTGCATGTCTGTAGTCGTGCTTACGTGTATACGAAGTAAAGGGCTGCTTGAGTACAGCAGCTGCTTTAGCCTTTTTGTGCGCGTACGGCTTTTTATAGTCACTAAACAGCAAGGTGCCGTTATTTTACAGGGCCACGTCACCAGCCTTAAGGTTCCACAGTGACGGCGGACCATTTGTCCGCAGCTGCTCCCCTCTGGCCATAGTGGATTCGAGGTCGCAGCAGATTGCCCACGGTATGTGATGTCTGTAGTCGCGCTTATGTGAATACGAAGTAAACGCTTGATTAAGGGAGTACAGTAGCTGTTTCCTCCTTTTGTGCACGTACAGCCTTTTATAGTACATAAAGAGTATGGTGCCATTCTTTTACAGGGCCACATCTCCAGCCTTAAGGTTCCACGGTGACGGCGGACCTTTTCTCCGCAGCTGCCCCCTCTGGCCGTGGTGGATTCCAAGTCGCAGCAGATTGCCTACGGTAGGTGCATATCTATAGTCACGTTTACATGAATACGAAGCAAGCATGTGCTTAAGAAAAAACAGAAGCTGCCTTCCTCTTTTTGTGCACGTACAGCGCTTTATAGTACATAAAGAGTACGGTGCCGTTTTTTTTACAGGGCCATGTCCCCAGCCTTAAGGTTCCACGGTGACGGCGGACTTTTTGTCCGCAGCTGCCCCTCTGACCGTGGCGGATTTGAGGTCGGAGCAATTCGCCTAAGGTAGGTGCATGTCTATTTACGCGTTTACATGAATACGAAGTAAACGCCTGTTTAAGAGAGAAAAGTAGCTGCTTTCCTCTTTTTATGCGCGACGGCGTTTTATAGTACATAAAGAGTACGGTGCCGTTCTTTTACAGGGCCACGTCCCCAGCCTTAAGGTTCCACGGTGACGGCGGACCTTTTCTCCGCAGCTGCCCCCTATGGCCGTGGAGGATTCCTGGTCGCAGCAGATTGCCTACGGTAGGTGCATGTCTGTAGTCGCGTTTATATGAATACGAAGTAAACGTCTGCTTTAGAGAGTACAGAAGCTGCTTTCCTCTTTTTGTGCACGTACAGCGCTTTATAGTACATAAAGAGTACGGTGCCGTTTTTTTACAGGGCCATGTCCCCAGCCTTAAGGTTCCACGGTGACGGCGGACTTTTTGTCCGCAGCTGCCCCTCTGACCGTGGCGGATTTGAGGTCGGAGCAGGTCGCCTAAGGTAGGTGCATGTCTATTTTCGCGTTTACACGAATACGAAGTAAACGCCTGTTTAAGAGAGAAAAGTAGCTGCTTTCCTCTTTTTATGCGCGACGGCGTTTTATAGTACATAAAGAGTATGGTGCCGTTCTTCTACAGGGCCACATCTCCAGCTTTAAGATTCCACGGTGACGGCGGACCTTTTCTCCGCAGCTGCCCCCCTATGGCCGTGGAGGATTCCTGGTCGCAGCAGATTGCCTACGGTAGGTGCATGTCTGTAGTCACGTTTACATGAATACGAAGTAATCGTCTGCTTAAGGGTGTACAGAACCTGCTTTCCTCTTTTTGTGCGTATACAGCGTTTTATAGTCCATTAAGAGCACGGTGCCGTTCTTTTACAGGGCCACGTCCCCAGCCGTAAGGTTCCACGGTGGAGGTGGATTTTTACTCCGCAGCTTCCCCCTTCCACTCTGGCCGTGGCGGATTTGAGGTCGCAGCAAGTCGCTTAAGGTAGGTGCATGTCTATTGTCGCGTTTACATGAATACGAAGTAAACGCCTGTTTAAGAGAGAAAAGTAGCTGCTTTCCTCTTTTTATGCGCGACGGCGTTTTATAGTACATAGAGTACGGTGCCGTTCTTTTACAGGGCCTTGTGTCCAGCCTTAAGGTTCCTCGGTGACGGTGGACTTTTTATCTGCAGCTCCCCCTCTGACCGTGGTGGATTCGAGGCCGGAACAGATTGCCTACGGTAGGTGCATGTCTGTAGTAGCCCTTACGTGAATACTAAGTAAACACTTGCTTAAGGGAATACAATAGCTGGTTACCTCCTTTTGTGCGTGTACAGCGTTTTATAGTCCATAAAGAGCACGGTGCCGTTCTTTTACAGGGCCACCTCCCCAGCCGTAAGGTTCCATGGTGGCGCTGGATTTTTTTCTCTCCAGCTCCTCATGTCTGTAGTCGCGCTTATGTGAATACGATGTAAACGCTTGATTAAGGGAGTACAGCAGCTGCTTTCCTCCTTTTGTGCACGTACAGCCTTTTATAGTACATAAAGAGTACGGTGCCGTTTTTTTTACAGGGCCATGTCCCCAGCCTTAAGGTTCCACGGTGACGGCGGTCTTTTTGTCCGCAGCTGCCCCTCTGACCGTGGCGGATTTGAGGTCGGAGCAATTCGCCTAAGGTAGGTGCATGTATATTGTCGCGTTTACATGAATACGAAGTAAACGCCTGTTTAAGAGAGAAAAGTAGCTGGTTTCCTCTTTTTATGCGCGACGGCGTTTTATAGTACATAAAGAGTACGGTGCCGTTCTTTTACAGGGCCACGTCCCCAGGGTTAAGGTTCCACGGTGACGGCGGACCTTTTCTCCGCAGCTGCCCCCTATGGCCGTGGAGGATTCCTGGTCGCAGCAGATTGCCTACGGTAGGTGCATGTCTGTAGTCGTGTTTACATGAATACGAAGTAAACGTCTGCTTTAGAGAGTACAGAAGCTGCTTTCCTCTTTTTGTGCACGTACAGCGCTTTATAGTACACTAAGAGTACGGTGCCGTTTTTTACAGGGCCATGTCCCCAGCATTAAGGTTGCACGGTGACGGCGGACTTTTTGTCCGCAGCTGCCACTCTGACCGTGGCGGATTTGAGGTCGGAGCAATTCGCCTAAGGTAGGTGCATGTATATTGTCGCGTTTACATGAATACGAAGTAAACGCCTGTTTAAGAGAGAAAAGTAGCTGCTTTCCTCTTTTTATGCGCGACGGCTTTTTATAGTACATAAAGAGTACGGTGCCGTTCTTTTACAGGGCCACGTCCCCAGCCTTAAGGTTCCACGGTGACGGCGGACCTTTTCTCCGCAGCTGCCCCCCTATGGCCGTGGAGGATTCCTGGTCGCAGCAGATTGCCTACGGTAGGTGCATGTCTGTAGTCGCGTTTACATGAATACGAAGCAAACGTCTGCTTTAGAGAGTACAGAAGCTGCTTTCCTCTTTTTGTGCACGTACAGTGATTTATAGTACATAAAGAGTACGGTGCCGTTCTTTTACAGGGCCATGTCCCCATCCTTAAGGTTCCACGGTGACGGCGGACTTTTTGTCCGCAGCTGCCCCTCTGACCGTGGCGGATTTGAGGTCGAGCAATTCGCCTAAGGTAGGTGCATGTATATTGTCGCGTTTACATGAATACGAAGTAAACGCCTGTTTAGGAGAGAAAAGTAGCTGCTTTCCTCTTTTTATATGCGACGGCGTTTTTTAGTACATAAAGAGTACGGTGCCGTTCTTTTACAGGGCCACGTCCCCAGCCTTAAGGTTCCACGGTGACGGCGGACCTTTTCTCCGCAGCTGCCCCCCTATGGCCGTGGAGGATTCCTGGTAGCAGCAGATTGCCTACGGTAGGTGCATGTCTGTAGTCGCGTTTACATGAATACGAAGTAAACGTCTGCTTTAGAGAGTACAGAAGCTGCTTTCCTCTTTTTGTGCACGTACAGTGATTTATAGTACATAAAGAGTACGGTGCCGTTCTTTTACAGGGCCACTTCACCAGCCTTAAGGTTCCACGGTGACGGCGGACCTTTTGTCTGCAGCTGCCCTCCTCTGGCCATGGTGGATTCGAGGTCGCAGCATATTGCCTACGGTATGTACATGTCTGTAGTCGCGCTTATGTGAATACGAAGTAAACGCTTGATTAAGGGAGTACAGCAGCTGCTTTCCTCCTTTTGTGCACGTACATCCTTTTATAGTACATAAAGAGTATGGTGCCGTTCTTTTACAGGGCCACATCTCCAGCCTTAAGGTTCCACGGTGACGGCGGACCTTTACTCCGCAGCTGCCCCCCTATGGCCGTGGAGGATACCTGGTCGCAGCAGATTGCCTACGGTAGGTGCATGTCTGTAGTCGCGTTTACATGAATACGAAGCAAACGTCTGCTCTAGAGAGTACAGAAGCTGCTTTCCTCTTTTTGTGCACGTACAGCGCTTTATAGTACATAAAGAGTACGGTGCCATTTTTTTACAGGGCCATGACCCCAGCCTTAAGGTTCCAAGGTGACGGCGGACTTTTTGTCCGCAGCTGCCCCTCTGACCGTGGCGGATTTGAGGTCGGAGCAATTCGCCTAAGGTAGGTGCATGTATATTGTCGCGTTTACATGAATACGAAGTAAACGCCTGTTTAAGAGAGAAAAGTAGCTGCTTTCCTCTTTTTATGCGCGACGGCGTTTTATAGTACATAAAGATTACGGTGCCGTTCTTTTACAGGGCCACGTCCCCAGCCTTAAGGTTCCACGGTGACGGCGGACCTTTTCTCCGCAGCTGCCCCCCTATGGCCGTGGAGGATTCCTGGTCGCAGCAGATTGCCTACGGTAGGTGCATGTCTGTAGTCGCGTTTACATGAATACGAAGCAAACGTCTGCTTTAGAGAGTACACAAGCTGCTTTCCTCTTTTTGTGCACGTACAGTGATTTATAGTACATAAAGAGTACGGTGCCGTTCTTTTACAGGGCCACTTCACCAGCCTTAAGGTTCCACGGTGAAGGCGGATGTTTTTTCCGCAGCTGCCCCCTCTGACCGTGGTGGATTTGAGGTCGGAGCAGGTCGCCTAAGGTAGGTGCATGTCTATTGTCGGGCTTACGTGAATACGAAGTAAACGCTTGCTTAAGGGAGTACAGTAGCTGCTTTCCTCTTTTTGTGCGGGTACGGCGTTTTATAGACGATAAAAAGCATGGTGCCGTTCTTTTACAGGGCCACGTTTCCAGCCGTAAGGTTCCACAGTGGCGGTGGACTTTATCTCCGCAGCTCCCCCGTCTTGCCGTGGTGATTCGACATCGGAGAAGATTGGCTACGGTAGGTGCATGTCTGTAGTCGTGCTTACGTGTATACGAAGTAAAGGGCTGCTTGAGTACAGCAGCTGCTTTAGCCTTTTTGTGCGCGTACGGCTTTTTATAGTCACTAAACAGCAAGGTGCCGTTATTTTACAGGGCCACGTCACCAGCCTTAAGGTTCCACAGTGACGGCGGACCATTTGTCCGCAGCAGCTCCCCTCTGGCCATGGTGGATTCGAGGTCGCAGCAGATTGCCCACGGTATGTGATGTCTGTAGTCGCGCTTATGTGAATACGAAGTAAACGCTTGATTAAGGGAGTACAGTAGCTGTTTCCTCCTTTTGTGCACGTACAGCCTTTTATAGTACATAAAGAGTATGGTGCCATTCTTTTACAGGGCCACATCTCCAGCCTTAAGGTTCCACGGTGACGGCGGACCTTTTCTCCGCAGCTGCCCCCTCTGGCCGTGGTGGATTCCAGGTCGCAGCAGATTGCCTACGGTAGGTGCATATCTATAGTCACGTTTACATGAATACGAAGCAAGCATGTGCTTAAGAAAAAACAGAAGCTGCCTTCCTCTTTTTGTGCACGTACAGCGCTTTATAGTACATAAAGAGTACGGTGCCGTTTTTTTTACAGGGCCATGTCCCCAGCCTTAAGGTTCCACGGTGACGGCGGACTTTTTGTCCGCAGCTGCCCCTCTGACCGTGGCGGATTTGAGGTCGGAGCAATTCGCCTAAGGTAGGTGCATGTCTATTTACGCGTTTACATGAATACGAAGTAAACGCCTGTTTAAGAGAGAAAAGTAGCTGCTTTCCTCTTTTTATGCGCGACGGCGTTTTATAGTACATAAAGAGTACGGTGCCGTTCTTTTACAGGGCCACGTCCCCAGCCTTAAGGTTCCACGGTGACGGCGGACCTTTCCTCCGCAGCTGCCCCCCTATGGCCGTGGAGGATTCCTGGTCGCAGCAGATTGCCTACGGTAGGTGCATGTCTGTAGTCGCGTTTACATGAATACGAAGTAAACGTCTGCTTTAGAGAGTACAGAAGCTGCTTTCCTCTTTTTGTGCACGTACAGTGATTTATAGTACATAAAGAGTACGGTGCCGTTCTCTTACAGGGCCACTTCACCAGCCTTAAGGTTCCACGGTGACGGCGGACCTTTTGTCTGCAGCTGCTCTCCTCTGGCCATGGTGGATTCGAGGTCGCAGCACATTGCCTACGGTATGTGCATGTCTGTAGTCGCGCTTATGTGAATACGATGTAAACGCTTGATTAAGGGAGTACAGCAGCTGCTTTCCTCCTTTTGTGCACGTACAGCCTTTTATAGTACATAAAGAGTATGGTGCCGTTCTTTTACAGGGCCACATCTCCAGCCTTAAGGTTCCACGGTGACGGCGGACCTTTTCTCCGCAGCTGCCCCCTATGGCCGTGGAGGATTCCTGGTCGCAGCAGATTGCCTACGGTAGGTGCATGTCTGTAGTCGCGTTTACATGAATACGAAGCAAACGTCTGCTTTAGAGAGTACAGAAGCTGCTTTCCTCTTTTTGTGCACGTACAGCGCTTTATAGTACATAAAGAGTACGGTGCCGTTTTTTTACAGGGCCATGACCCCAGCCTTAAGGTTCCACGGTGACGGCGGTCTTTTTGTCCGCAGCTGCCCCTCTGACCGTGGCGGATTTGAGGTCGGAGCAATTCGCCTAAGGTAGGTGCATGTATATTGTCGCGTTTACATGAATACGAAGTAAACGAATGTTTAAGAGAGAAAAGTAGCTGATTTCCTCTTTTTATGCGCGACGGCGTTTTATAGTACATAAAGAGTACGGTGCCGTTCTTTTACAGGGCCACGTCCCCAGGGTTAAGGTTCCACGGTGACGGCGGACCTTTTCTCCGCAGCTGCCCCCTATGGCCGTGGAGGATTCCTGGTCGCAGCAGTTTGCCTACGGTAGGTGCATGTCTGTAGTCGCGTTTACATGAATACGAAGTAAACGTCTGCTTTAGAGAGTACAGAAGCTGCTTTCCTCTTTTTGTGCACGTACAGCGCTTTATAGTACATTAAGAGTACGGTGCCGTTTTTTACAGGGCCATGTCCCCAGCCTTAAGGTTCCACGGTGACGGCGGACTTTTTGTCCGCAGCTGCCACTCTGACCGTGGCGGATTTGAGGTCGGAGCAATTCGCCTAAGGTAGGTGCATGTATATTGTCGCGTTTACATGAATACGAAGTAAACGCCTGTTTAAGAGAGAAAAGTAGCTGCTTTCCTCTTTTTATGCGCGACGGCGTTTTATAGTACATAAAGAGTACGGTGCCGTTCTTTTACAGGGCCACGTCCCCAGCCTTAAGGTTCCACGGTGACGGCGGACCTTTTCTCCGCAGCTGCCCCCCTATGGCCGTGGAGGATTCCTGGTCGCAGCAGATTGCCTACGGTAGGTGCATGTCTGTAGTCGCGTTTACATGAATACGAAGCAAACGTCTGCTTTAGAGAGTACAGAAGCTGCTTTCCTCTTTTTGTGCACGTACAGTGATTTATAGTACATAAAGAGTACGGTGCCGTTCTTTTACAGGGCCATGTCCCCATCCTTAAGGTTCCACGGTGACGGCGGACTTTTTGTCCTAAGCTGCCCCTCTGACCGTGGCGGATTTGAGGTCGAGCAATTCGCCTAAGGTAGGTGCATGTATATTGTCGCGTTTACATCAATACGAAGTAAACGCCTGTTTAAGAGAGAAAAGTAGCTGCTTTCCTCTTTTTATGCGCGACGGCGTTTTTTAGTACATAAAGAGTACGGTGCCGTTCTTTTACAGGGCCACGTCCCCAGCCTTAAGGTTCCACGGTGACGGCGGACCTTTTCTCCGCAGCTGCCCCCCTATGGCCGTGGAGGATTCCTGGTAGCAGCAGATTGCCTACGGTAGGTGCATGTCTGTAGTCGCGTTTACATGAATACGAAGTAAACGTCTGCTTTAGAGAGTACAGAAGCTGCTTTCCTCTTTTTGTGCACGTACAGTGATTTATAGTACATAAAGAGTACGGTGCCGTTCTTTTACAGGGCCACTTCACCAGCCTTAAGGTTCCACGGTGACGGCGGACCTTTTGTCTGCAGCTCCCCTCCTCTGGCCATGGTGGATTCGAGGTCGCAGCATATTGCCTACGGTATGTGCATGTCTGTAGTCGCGCTTATGTGAATACGAAGTAAACGCTTGATTAAGGGAGTACAGCAGCTGCTTTCCTCCTTTTGTGCACGTACATCCTTTTATAGTACATAAAGAGTATGGTGCCGTTCTTTTACAGGGCCACATCTCCAGCCTTAAGGTTGCACGGTGACGGCGGTTCTTTTCTCCGCAGCTGCCCCCCTATGGCCGTGGAGGATTCCTGGTCGCAGCAGATTGCCTACGGTAGGTGCATGTCTGTAGTCGCGTTTACATGAATACGAAGCAAACGTCTGCTCTAGAGAGTACAGAAGCTGCTTTCCTCTTTTTGTGCACGTACAGCGCTTTATAGTACATAAAGAGTACGGTGCCGTTTTTTTACAGGGCCATGACCCCAGCCTTAAGGTTCCACGGTGACGGCGGACTTTTTGTCCGCAGCTGCCCCTCTGACCGTGGCGGATTTGAGGTCGGAGCAATTCGCCTAAGGTAGGTGCATGTATATTGTCGCGTTTACATGAATACGAAGTAAACGCCTGTTTAAGAGAGAAAAGTAGCTGCTTTCCTCTTTTTATGCGCGACGGCGTTTTATAGTACATAAAGATTACGGTGCCGTTCTTTTACAGGGCCACGTCCCCAGCCTTAAGGTTCCACGGTGACGGCGGACCTTTTCTCCGCAGCTGCCCCCCTATTGCCGTTGAGGATTCCTGGTCGCAGCAGATTGCCTACGGTAGGTGCATGTCTGTAGTCGCGTTTACATGAATACGAAGCAAACGTCTGCTTTAGAGAGTACACAAGCTGCTTTCCTCTTTTTGTGCACGTACAGTGATTTATAGTACATAAAGAGTACGGTGCCGTTCTTTTACAGGGCCACTTCACCAGCCTTAAGGTTCCACGGTGAAGGCGGACCTTTTGTCTGCAGCTGCCCTCCTCTGGCCATGGTGGATTCGAGGTCGCAGCATATTGCCTACGGTATGTGCATGTCTGTAGTCGCGCTTATGTGAATACGAAGTAAACGCTTGATTAAGGGAGTACAGCAGCTGCTTTCCTCCTTTTGTGCACGTACAGCCTTTTATAGTACATAAAGAGTATGGTGCCGTTCTTTTACAGGGCCACATCTCCAGCCTTAAGGTTCCACGGTGACGGCGGACCTTTTCTCCGCAGCTGCCCCCCTTTGGCCGTGGAGGATTCCTGGTCGCAGCAGATTGCCTACGGTAGGTGCATGTCTGTAGTCGCGTTTACATGAATACGAAGCAAACGTGTGCTTAAGAGAAAACAGAAGCTGCTTTCCTCTTTTTGTGCACGTACAGCGCTTTATAGTACATAAAGAGTACGGTGCCGTTTTTTTACAGGGCCATGACCCCAGCCTTAAGGTTCCACGGTGACGGCAGACTTTTTGTCCGCAGCTGCCCCCTCTGACCGTGGTGGATTCGAGGTAGGAGCAGATTGCCTACGGTAGGTGCATGTCTATGGTCGCGTGTACATGAATACGAAGTAAATGTCTGCTTAAGGGAGAACAGAAGCTGCTTTCCTCTTTTTGTGCACGTACAGCCTTTTAATAGTACATAAAGAGTACGGTGCCGTTCTTTTACAGGGCCACATCTCGAGCCTTAAGGTTCCACGGTGACGGCGGACCTTTTCTCCGCAGCTGTTCCCCTCTGGCCGTGGTGGATTCGAGGTCGCAGCAGATTGCCTATGGTATGTGCATGTCTGTAGTCGCGCTTACGTGAATACGATGTAAACGCTTACTTAAGGGAGTACAGTACCTGCTTTCCTCCTTTTGTGCGTGTACAGCGTTTTATAGTCCATAAAGAGCACGGTACCGTTCTTTTACAGGGCCAGGTCCTCAGCCGTAAGGTTCCACGGTGGCGATGGATTTTTTTCCGCAGCTCCCCCCCTCTCTGGCCGTGTTGGATTCGAGGTCGGAAGCTCGATTCGAGGTGTTGAAGCTCGAAATAAACACTTCGTGGCACCGCCATTGCACCGCACAGGTCTTGCGTCGGTTTGCAGAGCCGCAGCAGGAATTACAAACGCATGCAAAAGCCACAAGCAGTTCGAAATAAACACTTCGTGACACCGCCACTGCACAGGTCTTGCATCGGTTTGAAGAGGCGCTCTGTCAACTCCGTCAACATAGATGATTATAGAATTCAACTAGTGGAACTATCGCTCGCCACTGCTGAACGCGGCGAAGTTTGCAGTCGCTCTGAACACTGGTAATGTCAAGATGTGGCCAATATAACACGCTTCGCGACATCTCTGCCACTGCCCAGGCCGCGCTCCCCAGTTCAGTCGACGGATGGCCATCTTGCCCCGGCAGAGCAGAACCGAGGCGGAAGGAGGAGGGGCTCGGACGTCACTGACGTCACGGGAAAAGCAGCCAATAGCTGCAATCCGGTCCCCGGCCGGATGCGCTCGTCTGCCAGAAAGTTGAAGTTGACCAACTTTCCATCCGTTCGCCGAACGAGGCGGATCCGCCAGGCCCGCTCGCGAAGCGGACGAGGCGGAAGGCGCTCCGAAACGATCGTACAACGGCCCTTAACCGATCTCTAGCAGAGCGAACATGTGCACGACAGGGAGATGCCTCCGTTCTCTATACAACCATGATGTAGCGATTCTTCGGCAGACTCATCAATTCGGCCTATCAGATCCTGTATTGTCACGCCTTGGAGCACTCGACAGATTTGTCAGCAGTAGGTGTATACACTCGGGGAGAGCGTATGGGGAGAGCTTTGAAAGGTTTTCATGGTTCAAATGAGTGCAGGATAAGTAGTAGATTGTTCTTTAGGTTCTCTTGTACTGACTTCGGTTCCTATCTTGTGTTGCAGCGTCCGCAGCCGAATGAATGCGCCTTAGTTTTATGACGACGACGCCGTTCTGCGTTCCATCTTTTAGCATGTGTGTGCATCTTGGAGCATATATGCAAGCTGTTACTGTTGCCTTTGGGGGGATGGAGCGCTGTCAAGCTGTGTTAAAACAACTTTTTCTCCTCCCTCCCTTTTCACTTTTAGTGTGGAATAAATAAATAAATGTTCAAAAATGTTCAAGACGATAGTGCAGAAGGAGAACAGCGGCGTACCGATCGTCCGTGTTCAGAGACAGCTCGCGCGGCTGCCGGCCAGGACATTCGGATGGTTCGACTCGTCAGAGGCCACGATTTCGCTTGGCCACTTACAAGTTTCCAGGAGAGATATGCGTCGAACCAGTTGGAAGAGTCTACGCCTGCACCTCCAGTGCACCTCGTGCACCTCTATTGACACATGCGCAGTAGAACAGTTCCTCGGCCAAGGGTCGAATCACAGCCATCAATGAGAGGAACAGCGATTTCATCGTGACACCACTCCGACCGTTACAGTGTCCATTTTCCTTTTAGCGACTCCACAGGGTGGCCCGCCGGTTCCGGGGGGCTGAAGGTTGGCGATCTCGTCGAAATAGAGACAGCGTGGGGCCCTGTGCGGTCTTACTGCGGATACAAAGCGAAGGTCGTGCGCTATGTAGACGCCGGAAACACACCTGCAGAAGCGCCAGAGCCGCGTGGCCCCGACGACAAGCAGGTAATCGCCGACCGGGTGGGAATGGTCTCATTCATCCGACCAGGCCACGGTGTAATTAAGTTCGGGGAAAGAGACGACGAGCGCTATTTCTTCAGCAGGCGAAGCATGCCTAGATCTCTGCTCCCGTGCGGATAAAAGCTCGTGGACGCCTTCTGAGTGGGGCAGAAGGTATGGTTTGAGGCGCAGCCGTACTTGAAGGGTAATGGCCCCTGCAAATGGTATGCGATGGTAGTACGCGCTGTGCAGCGCGGAAGTGCCCCCACTGTTTTCGACGACGGTGACCAGGCGTCTGGTTCTGCATCGCGTACTGCCAACGAACAGCGAAGTAAAAGGCTGGAGCTTCCAGGCACCGGTGCTGCAAGAAAGCCAACTCGGTCGGGCTGCGGGGACAGTGCTCAGAGTGCCACAACAAAGGAGCGCCCAAACGGCCCCACAATCCAGGGGCTCAGGTTCGAAACGCAACAGTATGCCTTCAAATCATTTGTTTTTGAGTCCCCTTATGTACTGCAGCGTCAAAAAATAAGCCTATCCTAGCTGTAAACAGAAAATTTATCCACATGTCTTGAGTTTTAACGCGAGGGCGTTAAGGAGCTCAAAAGGCGACGGGTGCCGCGACTCCCTCACGTTGTTCGGCGCAGTAACTGTGAGATCTCGACATATCAGTGGACACCTACAACCCCGCGAAAGCGTGTGTTTTGAGGAAAGAAAACGTTATCGACGAAAGGTAAGGGCGCAGTATAGCTCTCACATATCGACATCTCGGTGGATACCTCAACCCCGCAAAAGCCTGTTTTGAGGAAAGGAAACGCGTGTTTTGAGGAAAGAAAATGTTAGTGACGAAAGGAAAGGGCGCAATAGCTCTCAGATCTCGACAGCTTGGTGGACACCTCAGCCCCGCGAAAGCATGTGCTTTGAGGAAAGCAAACGTTATCGACGAAAGGAAAGGGCGCAGTATAGCTCACATCTCGACGGGCACCTCAACTATGCGAAAGCATGTTTTGAGGAAAGACAACGTTATCGGCGAAAGGAAAGGGCGCAGTATAGCTCTATCTCGACATCTCGGTGGACACCTCACCCAGCGAAAGCATGTTTTGAGGAAAGAAAACGTTAGTGACGAAAGGAAAGGGCGCAGTAGCTTTCAGATCTCGACAGCTCGGTGGACACCTAAACCCTGCGAAAGTATGTGTTTTGAGGAAAGAAAACGTTATCGACGAAAGGAAAGGGCGCAGTATAGCTCTCATATCTCATCTCATCTCAGTGGACGCCTCTACCCCGCGAAAGCATGTTTAAAAGAAAACGTGTGGTTTGGAGAAAGAAAACGTTAGTGACGAAAGGAAAGGGCGCAGTAGCTGCCAGATATCGACAGCTCGGCGGGCACCTCAACCCCGCGAAAGCATATGTTTTGAGGAAAAAAAACGTTATCGACGAAAGAAAAGGACACAGTATAGATCTCACATATCGACATCTCGGTGGACACCTCAACCTCGCGAAAGCATGTGCTTTGAGGAAAGAAAACGCTATTAACGAAAGGAAAGTGCACAGTAGCTCTGATATCTCCGACATCTATTACATTTTGCTTCCACATTTTGCGGACACTCTTTCGCCGACATAGCCTGGTAATGCTTTTGCATTAATAATGCCACTAAGAAAATGACAGCTCACGACCAACCAGCTTTATTTTAAAAGAAGGGATTTCATCGTTCCCCTGAGCGGTATTTTTTAGACTAGAAGTTACCTAAAAGACTTCGTCTGGAGCAGCAAGGCGTAAGTGAAAAGAATGAGAGCATCGACGAGGACCACGGAATCTGTTTGGAGGCGAGGAACCGCAGCGCGAGAAGGAATTAAATGCATTAGCAATGTCGGTTTGATTAGTACTCTCGCCACCAGAAACTTCTGCTATGCTTGTTTTCAGCTAGATTCAAGAATTACTTATTTGTTACCCAATTCTTACGAGTATTATTCCATTTTTAAGTATTTAATTTTTGTAGCACACTTGTTAAGAGCGTTTCAGTTCGACGGAGACAATATCAGAGTATTGTTGAAACTGCTGTTTTAGGAGAACGTTAAGTGCCCGTGTTCTTACCTTTCTGAGGTTATTTTTTATTTATACAGCTTAGAAGGCTTTTGGTGATCCACGGGTTCCGGGGAAGTGGATATAAATAAGTGATGGGACTTACTGATGTGCATGAGGTAATTATTTCTTTGAGCTTCGCGGAAAATTTGCTGAACCGCAGTATCGGCGGATGTTTCTTGTAGTATACTCTCGTAGTGATAGTCTGAGTTGCTATCTCAATAAACCGCTTTCTATCAAATGATTGCTTATAGAGTTTCTTGGGGGTCGCGTTATTAGAGCATTCGGATAACAGGAAAATTGGGCGATGGTCGATGATATCGAAGTTGATGACTCCAGCGATCTGAGGGGTAATAACATTTTGTAGTACATAATCAATGAGGGTGCCAGAGCCTTGATGAGCAATGTGCTTAGGTGAAGCTAATAGTGGCTACAATCAATGGCCGGCAAGCAGTTTATGTATAACGAACAAGATTTATCAGAAATGTCTGTTGTGTCAATATTAATGTCACCTAAAATGACGTTATCCTTGTTTTCACGAATCGAAATTGAGAGGATGACATCTAGTCCATGGCAAAAGTGCTGGTGAGAGGCGGAAGGTGAGCGATAGATACTACCATAGTGTCTCTGTGTGAAGCAAAAATGTATATGCCAAATTCTATAGCCTTACTAATTCGCACTTCTCTGTCTGAAACGTGATGATGTGACGGCGTTTGTATTGTATAGATTTAGAATTAAAGTCTGCAGATCCACCGTGCCGACAAGTTGACCTATGATAGTATTCATTTTGATAGCCAGGTAAAGCAAATAGCCTATCATCATCGGATGACAGCCATGTCTCAGAAAGACAAATGAGTGAAAAGGCTTGATCAGCGAGCGTTAAGAAGTTTTTTAAGTCGTCGTAATGCCTTGGTAAACTGGGAGAATGGAAATGGATAATAGACTTATGGGCATCAGCTGGATTGACGAGAAAGCTTTTAAGGTGATCTAGTGAGTAGTGCATGATGATTATCGATGTGTGGTGCACGGTTTACGTGAAGGCAGACATGTCATCAACTCCAGAGATACGCTAGACGTCGCTTTCTTTGATTTTCCTTGCCTTGATGCGGACACTGTGTACAAACATTATAATAATAATAATAATAATAATAATAATAATAATAATAATAATAATAATAATAATTGGTTTTGGGGGGAAAGGAAATGGCGCAGTATCTGTCTCATATATATCGTTGTACACCTGAACCGCGCCGTAAGGGAAGGGATAAAGGAGGGAGTGAAAGAAGAAAGGAAGAAGAGGTGCCGTAGTGGAGGGCTCCGGAATAATTTCGACCACCTGGGGATCTTTAACGTGCACTGACTCACATCGCACAGCACACGGGCGCCTTAGCGTTTTTCCTCCATAAAAACGCAGCCGCCGCGGTCGGGTTCAAGCCCGGGAACTCCGGATCAGTAGTCGAGCGCCCTAACCACTGAGCCACCACGGCGGGTGTGTACCCACACAAACTCCCAGTTTTTTTTCTTGTTCAGAGCTAGTGCTTTGCCAAGCAGACGTTCGTTCTGTGTTGTTAGGTGATCGTTCACGTAGATGGGCTTGTCATCGTTGTGATGCGTGCTTTTCTTGCTTTGGCAATAAATTCTGCCTTCTTGGCTGGGGAAAAAGAAATAATTGGCGGTGTGTTAGTCCTGGTCAACACTAGTTGAATTGCGAAACCTTCGTTTCCTCGCCACGTCGTCCACGCAGCGACTCATTCTAACGCTCTCTAGAACTCAAACCCGTCTCTTCCGCAGTTGAAGAGTCACTCCGGGACGTGGCGCACCTTTTCTGGCTGCATCTTCGTTACGACGCTCCTCGAGTCGTGCGGCGTGTTCTTCCGGCGTCTGTTGAGCGCGTCGTCTCTTCCTCGGTTCGTTCTGTCGTTGTTGCGTCTCTTGAGCGCTCTCTAACTACAACACACCGAGGCGAAGTGCGCGCGCACACACACGCACACACACACACACGCACACACACACACACACACACGCACACACACGCACACACACACACACACACGCACACACACACACACGCGCGCACACACACACACACGCACGCACACACACACACACGCACACACACACACGCACGCACACACGCACACACACACACACACGCACACACACGCACGCACACGCACACACACACACGCACGCACGCACACACACACACACACACGCACACACACACACACACACACGCACACGCACACACACACACACACGCGCACACACACACACACACACGCACACACACACACACACACACACGCACGCACGCACGCACACACACACACAAACAAACACGTATATATTCATACACGGCAGTGGTGTCGACGGCGGCGGAACACCTGTGGCTCGGTGTTACTAGTGGCGCATGCGCAGTTGTGACTAGAGAGCGAGAGAGAGAAATGCGCCGTGGGTCGTCACTGCTCCTCGCGCATGCGCAGCACGGCTCTATAGGAATCACGCGAAACTGTTTAACCTGAGGCCTGTAAGCTTTCACTTTTAAAAGAGCAAATGAGAGCAAAAGGAAATCCTGTGTTTGAAGCAGGTTGTGTGACTGATTCGATGAAAAGCGATGTTCAAGGTTCGTTTATTACATGTTTATGGTACAAGGCTAGAGAAAGACATTGGAATACAGAAGGAGGTCCCAAAGTCAGAGACGGTGAACGGGACCTCCTAAATGTGTGAGAGGGCTTTCTTAGTGTAAGAAATTAAAAAAAATACGCGTCAGGCCCAGTGAGCCACGTTTCCCAGCTCGTGAAACAACTTCGCGCAAAATGTACACATTGCATTTTTGCATCCGTGGTGTTCAGTGAAGCTATAAGGCCTGCTCTTTAGCCCATGTGTAATCAACACGAAAAAAGGTGCAGGTGTACCACTTGCTCACGTATACAATGCCCAAGGTCCAAGCTTCAATCTCTGCCGCGGCGTCCGTGTTCCGGTGGAGGGGAAACGGAAAAGGTGCCAGTGGGCTGAGCGATGTATCGACAACAGTGCAGTACAAGGCCGTTAATTTTTTGAATTTTTTTGTGAGGCACCACGATTCAGTGCAGAATGGCTTGAGCGTTTGTCACGCGAAGCTTCCACCAAGCTTCCATGCATGGTGCAATCGGGATATTAACAGATCAAACCAACGTTAAAGCATTCGCCCTGACTGGCCCCTCTTTTGACACAGCTATAGCGCTACCTGACGAAACTTGCAGCTAGATATGTAATGAGGTATTCGTACTGTCCAGCCCGGCCTGCACTTACGAAGTTAACCGCTGGACAGTAAAGTGGCGCCCGTGACATCACGGTAACTCCTCCTACACTCTTAAAACAGTTAGTAAAATGTTAGAAGCTGCAAGAAAAATGTTAGTAACTGCACCGTTATTAACTTTTCACTGCCTGCTACTACCTAGGCGCAGACTCTTAAAAAAGAAGTTAGTAAAAGGGTAGTAAAAAGGTAGTAAGTGCAGCAGTTACTAACTCGGACTGCGCTTTACTATTTACTGCCCTCTTCAAGGTATAGTTAGTAAAAGTAGCCCTTGCTACTTTCTTGCTAACTGTGGTCGCTAGTTAGTACCCAGTTAATAACCGATTCTTTAGCCCTAATATAAACTCAAAGAATATAACTGACGCAGTCTGTGGCGCGAATAGGTTGGTTTTGTAATTAAACATTTCTGCTATGGCGTGCGGTTAGTTAGACTAAGCTGCTTCTACGATGTCAACTTCATAATTAACGCTGGTTTTTTAGCTCAACGGGTAAGAGCCACTAGCCCGTAATTGAGTCAGATTTACGGATTCTACAAGACTGAGAAAGTTTTACCGGTGCAAGCCCAGTGCGCGTGTGTGACTCTTTCTTGTTTGTGCTTTTCTTGCATTCTGAACATCTGTTTGTGCCCGGTGAAGTTGATGCCATCACCTCGCATAATTTGTACATGTAGTGCGCAATAAGCCTAAACCCAAGTGTGTGATTTACGGCGAGCACGCTCTGACAGCTCTAATTTGGTTTCGGGATTTAGTAAAATTGACTATGTAGCTTTTCTTTCTATATGCAGAAATTAAGAAACATATGCGAAAGTATCTATTCATTTTTTCAGTAAATACTACTAGCTTCCCGTTACTAACTGCGGGTAGTAGCCGTTACAAACTCAATGGGTTGGAAACTGTAACTTACCTTCCAGTTACTAACAGGGTAGTAACATATGAGACAACCAGTTACTACCGCAAAGATAGTAAGTATTAATACCTTTTTTTCTAAAAGTTTATAGTGGTCGCTCTCAGGCAACCAGTTACTGGGTTTTTGTAGATCATCTTTTGGGGTAGGAGAATAAGAACGGGGCGGAGTGTATTTGGCAGGTGCTCCCGGGTCATTAGAGTATAGAATATAGCAGTAGTATCTTGCCAGTAACAGAGTTCATGAAGGACGCTGCCAGTACACGCTCGGGGAGAAAACTTAAGGAAAGATTTGAAACAAAGTGAACGGCAGCGCAGCGAGCTATGACAAGGAAGATGATTGGTATAACGTTAAGAGACAGAAATAGGGCAGAATGGGTGAGAGAACAAACTCCAGTTATTTACATCCTAGTCGAAATTAAGAAGGAATGGGCGGGACATGTAATGCGAGGCAAGATAACCGATGCCCCGCTATGGTAAAAGAATGGATTCCTAGAGAAAGCAAGCGTAGCAGAGGGCGGCAGAAATTTAGGTTGGCGGTTGAAATCAGGAATTTTTCGGTGGTAAGGTGGCCACACCTGTCCATCACTGCTTATGAGCGCCCCCTATGAGGATCAGAACTCCTTGACGCACTTAAAAGACGCGAAGTTTCCTCACTCTTTAGCACCGCAATTGTGATCATTCTTTAATGTAAAACTGTATTCCAGCCATCGCTAATCACTGCGCAAATCGCTGGCGTAATCGAGGCGACTGTATCGCGCGTGCGCTGGAAGCGTTGGTCCTTTTCCGGTGCTACATATGAAACAGGCCGCTAGCTGTGCGATGCATCACGTACACGCGTGCTCGGCCAATCACACACGCAGAGGGAGCAGTAAAGTAGGGAGAGAGCGTGTAAGCAAGGAGGTTCATGGCGATTTTGAGAGACCGGCGCTATATACCCTCCGAGTGCCAGGAGGGTCCTTATTTAAATATACTCTCTATCTGCCGAAGCAGGAGTGAACACGGTATTTGTCCCATCTGGCGGTATTAGGCGGAGTAAACGCCTGCATAAAGGTGTACAGTAGCTGCTTTACTATTTTTGTGCTCGTACAATCTTTTTATAGTCCATGAAGAGCTCGGTGCCATTCTTTTACAGGGCCACGTCCCCAGCCGTAAGGTTCCGCGGCGGTGGATTTTTGCTCCGCAGCTCCCCCCCCCCCCATCTGGCCGTGGTGGATTCGAGGTCGGAGCTGATCGCCTAAGGTAGGTGCATATCTATAGTCGCGTCTACATGGATACGAAGTAAACGTCTGCTTAAGAGAGTACAGAAGCTGCTTTCCTCTTTTTGTGCGCGTACAGCGTTTTATAGTCCATAAAGAGGACGGTGCCGTTCTTTTGAAGGGCCACGTCCCTGCTGTAAGGTTCCGTGGCGGTAGATTCTGGCCATGGTGGATTCGAGGTCGGAGCAGATCGCCTAAGGTAGGTGCATGTCTGTAGTCGCGTTTCCATGAATACGAAGAGCCTGCTTAATGGAGTACAGTAGCTGCTTTACTCTTTTTGTGCGCGTACAGCGTTTTGCAGCTCATAAAGAGCACGGTGCCGTTTTTTTGCAGGGCCAAGTCCCCAGCCATAAGTTTCCGCGGAGGTGGATTTTTACTCTGCAGCTGCCCCGCTCTGGCCGTGCATGATTTGAGGTCGGAGCAGGTCGCCTAAGGTAGGTGCATGTCTTAGTAGCGTTTACATGAATATGAAGTAAACGCCTGCTTAAAGAGGCCATGACATGATCTTTCTTCATAACGCAGTTTTCTGGTTCAGTAACTAATGGTAGAGCTTATGATCAAAGTTACGAAATTTGGCTGACCTGGATGCGCTGTATTTTCTAAAAAATACGATCGAAATTGAGACCGGGACTCCTCCCACCGGCAGCGACCGCCATATTGAAAGCTCCCTTGACGTCACTAGCACATACACGAAGCAACTTCGTCTGCTCTCTTTGCTGCAATATGCGCAGCGAGGTCTCATTCCACCCTGTACTTTCGCCGGCGATCGAAGTAGCAGTCGTCCCCCATATATGAATGACTGGTACCGCAAAAGCGATAATAACAGTAACGCAGTTTTTCTTCCGTGTAGGTAGGGTCCGGTCACACTATAGGCAGATACGACGGCGATCGACGGTCGGTGGGCTGATCGGTATGCAAATGCCGTCGCTGACGCACTGGCCTTTCACGCTAGACCGACGACTACGCCAGCACGATCAACGATCGCGTATCGTTGTAATGCTAAAGACTCAGCTTAGTGGGAACCAGAAGGGAGTGGTAGGGGACTTGTTGGTATGACAATGCATAAACTTAAGAATTTTAGAACTTATTGGACCTCATGCTAGCCACGGCGACATACGCGGTGTGCGTGCACCAGCGAAGATGTGCTTTCATTCGGTGCCTGCGCATAGAGACCGATCGGCGAGGCAAGCGACACGGGCAGAAAACCCCGCACGATGGTGCCGTGCCGCTCGCTACCGTCGCTTGTGCGGCCGAGCGAAAGCTTCACGCCCGGTGAGGCGACGGCCGGAAAAACTGCGCTTGTGTAGCTTACCGTTATCGAAAAAACTTTAAAAAGCGAGTGCATATCACATGTTCACACTTTATTACTAATCAGTGGGTAACTTTTGCCATATTCTTGAATTTCGGTTGACGGTGGACCGCCGGCCCCTTTTATTGACGAGGCCTAGCGAGTGTGCAGGATTCGCGTGTGCGATTTCGGCGATTGCGGAGAGCGAATTCGCAAGTTTTAGCTCCTGCAAATAGATGTTGAACGTACTTTTGGCTACAGTGCCCTCAAAGCGACGACTGCCTACATCGCAGGACGCGAGTACAATAATGGGGAAGTGCCGAAATATGTGACCCGGTCTGCATAGCATGTGCAGAAGGCAGCCGACAGCAGCCGTCGACATCGACTGTGGACAACAAATCTGGTTGTTTTCATTATTTCATATAATTTCCGAACGTATGTTTAGCTAAACCGATCTAAAATTAAATTTTGGCGACATAAGAGAAAGCAGATACAATTAGCGGAAATCACCGGTATATTACGCGAAGCGTTTCCCAAACAGGCAATACAGCATGATCGGCGGGTATTGCAGAGTTATCATGGTGTATAAATGAGTAAAAGTGCAATTTGTGAGCAAGAGTACGTAATATTTAAGATAAGGATAACCCACCTGGCGTATCATGCCACGCAAACAAGCAGTACTGTTTGCGCACAGCCCTGTAAACAACCCCAGCACGGGACTACAGTTGTCGTAATCGTAGCACTCCTGGGGCACCATGCACACGCACAGCAAAATTCTGTACTATTATTTCGAAGCACTCATTTAGACGGCGGCGACAATTCATCGGTTCGGGCAGTGAAAGCATTCGAGTCACGTAAGGTTTTGCAAGCGGCTTGGTTGTTGCAAAAGGGTTCTCGAAGGAAATGTATGTTCGACTTATAAACGCGTACGCGCAGCGCGGAAGTCGCCGCACTCGGCACTTTTCTCTGCTCCTTTCGTGCCTCAAGGCTACTCTAGTATCACCTTTTGATAATTTGAGTTTAATTATCGAGCCGATGAATAGCGGACAAGAACTTGGTAGCTAGCTACAAAACGCCGCGGCTTTCCCGGCGTACATCGGCGAAGGCATGCACGACACGTGCCGCTTTTCACATACGGGAGCACTTGACTGCTCAAAAGAGACCACACTCATAACATACGAACAGCATGCTTCTAAACGTAAATAATAAAGCAGGGGTCCATCGATTACTGTTTCCTCAAGAATCGGAAAGTTGGCGCCACGAGCAAGTCCGATTTCCCAAGGGTCACTCAGCTCGCGTACTAAGTTGAAGGCTTCCCAAAAGAGAATACAGAAAATGCATTTTATTTCGCTAGGCTAAAAGAAAAAAACCTTTCGAGATACCGCTGTCTACGGTGTGCATGCAAACACCTCAACAGCTCGCAGCAGATGACGCGTGGCGTGTATGCGCTCGTCACGTTAGAATTCCTGTATATGCTCCCGCAGGGAGCAGAGTTGCGCGAAGGTCCGCCATTTTGTTCCAAGCTCTGCGGGAAACCTGCTTCTCGTGTGGCAGGAGCCTCACGAGAAGGCCGTTTAGAAGCTCCCCTCCTCATCCCAGTGGGGGCTTCACAATACCCCTCAGTCGTATAACAAAGCAGACTGTGCTCAATATGGGAGCGGCTGTCCCCATCCGGCTCATGTGTTGGGCATGAGCAGACACGGTTTGGAACAAAATACGTCAGCGTGATCACGTGATCGCCGCTCCGCGAATAGTGCTACGAGCGGCGCGGGGAAAACAGTCGCGAGACTCTGCTCCCTGCGGGAGCATATACAGGAACACTACGTCACGTCAGCGATCAGAGGTTGCCAGACCAGGAAGCAGTTCGGAAAAAAAAACGAAAAAAATTCGTTTAAAAAATATTTACCACACAGAATCAACTGAAAATTGGGGGAATTGAAATTTAACCTGTTGGGAATTAAAGGCGATAAGCAGGGTATGCGTGAAAATAGCCTGCCATGGCCCCTTTAAGTCAGCTTGTAATATATTACAGCAGGATCCCCTTTACTCGACTGCAAGGCAAGAGCCATGACGTCAGCGCCGGCAACGAGCATGAACACGAAGCAGTCTTGCTTGGGGCCATCCGCGCTGCGACGAATTTATTGCGTGCTTGTTGGACTGAGCTTATTTGTTTGCGGCATCAAAACAAAGCTACCGCGGGTCAACGTGAGTTACGTACTTTGCGTGCTCCTGGGAGTTTCAGCCGACCGGCAGGCAGCCGGGTGCTACGCCAGCGGGGCAAGGAGGAGGGATAGTGGCGTGCTGTGACAGTAACACTCCTTCCGGGAAGACCAGAGGGGTGCGTTTTCCTGTAGGCCCGGACTACACGGACGTTACGGTGCAGCACCGGAAGCTAAGAGGGAACTGTGGCGTCCGGTTGTCCAAACAGGGGAAACCGAACACCAAGCGTCATTGCATGAACACTGCGGTGATGCGCTGCAACTGTGCTTCGGAAGCGGCACTCGTCGGAGTAAGGCGTGGCAACTGCAAAATGACTCGACCTCACTGAATGACGATCTCACTCAACCCCAAACTCACGCGTGAGGTTGAGGTCATTTTGCGGTTGAGGTCGACCTCATGAGGTCTAAACCTCATGAGGTTGCCCACCTCTGGTGGCTACAAAAAGACCAACAGCCTCCCCGGCAGAATTCGAGCTCAGTGTAGTGGAGCGTGGGCAAGCAGTGAAGTGACACAAAGCAAGGAATAAATAATTTGACGTCGATGAAAAAAGTGCGCAGGTGTGGACTATTTCCCTGAAAGACCTGAGGAAAATCTGGGCTGCTTGCCTGAAACATCAGCGGACAATACAAAAAAAAATATTTTCAGCCGAAATACGTTCCCGCTGACTATGCACCTGGTGCGGACTATCTGAGCAAAAACTTTTTTGATTTTAAGCCAGTATATGCCCGTGCGGACTATAGTCCAGAAAATACAGTATATCCCTAACAACAGCTGAATGGAATGCCCTACCGTCACAAATTGCTGCTGAAGTTCGCGCCTGTAAATATCATCCAATGTCGCGTACTTATATCAGAACGTGACGTGTCTGGGCACCGTTCTCATGTACTTTTTGCGGGTTATTTTTTTGTTTTGATGCTCGATCTAATAATTCTGCCATCTTCTCACTTTTTTCCTCTTCGTATTGTTCTCGGTATTTCAAACTGTGTTTGAATTTTCTGGATTGCTTCAACTTTGTCTTTTTTGAATTCCCTTCAAAGTTTAAATTTTGAGCTTACTTCAAGCAATTGTGTTGCGTATTTTGTGTGGTCTTTTCAATACTGCATTTACAATGAAAAATGGGAACACTGTTGGTCATATGTTCAGCGGAATCCTTCCAGGTGGAGGAGATTTGTTTTAAGGGAGTAATGCTGGCCGTCCTGGTTAACTCAGTTGGCAGAGCGACTGCTCAGGTCAAATGGTGGTCCCGGCTTCGAACCCCGGAATACGACTAATTTTTCTTTAGCTATGAAGTTTCTGAGAAAGCCGTATAACTTTCCTTTGTAGCCACATGGGTGTGCTTAGGTGGATGCCAATGAGTAATTACTGCCCTATTATAAATCATACTTCAGTCAAGGTAGCACGAAAATTTCCAGCCCTACATACATATATTGGGAATTAAAACTGAAGGCTACTGTTGGCTCTGAAATTTCGAGGCCGCAGATTGTGGACACTATTAAAAACACATACCCAGTGACAAAAACGTAGAAGCAAGGCATTGCCAAAATTAGAAAGAGAGCGAAGAGAACAACGAATCTCATTAAAAGAAAAGTCACACTACAGACAACAAAAAAGGCAAACATCATAACGCTATTGTTACGCAAGCTGTAGCTATGAGGTAAGAATCAATTTTAACGCCATAGCGTTAAAGGTACCATCCGGCGGAAACCCGGCGTCGGCGTCACCGTGATTGGAAAGTCCTTTTTGGTCGGGAGGATAATAATATAATAATAATAATAATAATAATAATAATAATAATAATTGGTTTTGGGGGAAAGGAAAAGGCGCAGTATCTGTCTCATATATCGTTGGACACCGGAACCACGCCGTAAGGGAAGGGATAAAGGAGGGAGTGAAAGAAGAAAGGAAGAAGAGGTGCCGTCGTGGAGGGCTCCGGAATAATTTCGACCACCTGGGGATCTTTAACGTGCACTGACATCGCACAGCACACGGGCGCCTTAGCGTTTTTCCTCCATAAAAACGCAGCCGCCGCGGTCGGGTTAAGCAGCTTCGTAGAAAAGAAAGAAAAATTGGGAGGACACTCCAGCTCCGCGTTTTAGGATATGACGCGACAGCGTTAATGGGCCCCGTCAGCGACTTCACTTGATCTCATTAGCATAGTCGCTGTTCTTTTTGCTATGCTCCTGTCATTTCCCATAACTGTGATCTGATGTTTTGGAATCGTGCTAGTGTTATGGTTACACGAGGAATATCATGCTTGCATGCCTGATGGCGTACAAACTGCTGATTCGACACTGGTCTGTTGTACATTGGTCTATCATTGTAGGCGTCATGTTCCCGATGTACCATTGTATTACTGTTGTATTCTATACCTGTCATTCTAGTGCACAGCCGGTGAAATTGCTAATAACATGTTATTTTGACAGTTACTATAGTCCATTTTTATTAGCTTTTGTATTAGTGCCGGAACCTGAAACGACTGCTTGCCCGAATGCGCACTTTGTCAGGTGCTCATTCGCCTTAGCCTTGGCCACCTCTTCGGTTATGCCCAAGGAGACAAGAAAAAAAAGAGAGATGGAAAGAAAGAAGGAAAGAAAGAAGGAAAGAAGGAAAGAAATAAAGAAAGCAAGCAAGCAAGAAAGAAAGAAAAAAGAAAGAAGGAAAGAAAGAAAGAAGGAAATAAATAAAGAAAGAACGGAAGAAAGAAAGACAGACAGACAGAAAGAAAGAAAGAAAGAAGGAGAGAAGGAAGGAAGGAAAGAAAGAAAAAAAGAAAGAAGGAAGGAAGGAAAGAAAGAAAAAAGAAAGAACGAAAGAAAGAAAGAGAGAAAGAAAGAAAGAAGGAAATAAATAAAGAAAGAAAGAACGGAAGAAAGACAGACAGACAGAAAGAAAGAAAGAAAGAAGGAAAGAAGGAAGGAAGGAAAGAAAGAAAAAAAGAAAGAAGGAAGGAAGGAAGGAAGGAAAGAAAGAAAAAAGAAAGAAGGAAGGAAGGGAAGAAAGAAAGAAAGAAAGAGAGAAAGAAAGAAAGGAAGAAAGAAGGAAATAAATAAAGAAAGAAAGAACGGAAGAAAGACAGACAGACAGAAAGAAAGAAAGAAGGAAAGAAGGAAGGAAGGAAAGAAAGAAAAAAAGAAAGAAGGAAGGAAGGAAGGAAGGAAAGAAAGAAAAAAGAAAGGAGGAAGGAAAGAAAGAAAAAAAGAAAGGAAGGAAGGAAGGAAAGAAAGAAAGAAAGAAGGGAAGAAAGAAAGAAGGAAAGAAAGAAGGAAGGAAGGAAGGAAAGAAAAAGAAAGAAAGAAAGAGAGAAAGAAAGATAGAAAGATAGAAAAAAAAGAAAGAAAGAAGGAAAGAAGGAAGTAAGGAAAGAAAGAAAAAAAGAAAGAGGGAGGAAGGAAGGAAGGAAAGAAAGAAAGATTGAAAGAAGGAAAGAAGGAAGGAAGGAAAGAAAAAAGAAAGAAAGAAAGGAAGGAAGAAAGAAAGGAAGAAAGAAAAAGAAAGAAAGAAAAAAGAAAGAAGGAAAGACGGAAGGAAGGAAAGAATAAAAAGAAGGAAGGAAGGAAGGAAGGAAAGAAAGAAAAAGAAAGAAGGAAGGAAAGAAAGAAAGAAAGAAGGAAAGAAAGAAAGGAAGGAAGGAAGGAAGAAAAGAAAAAAAAGAAAGAAAGATAGAAAGATAGAAAAAAAGAAAGAAAAAGAGAAGGAAAGAAGGAAGGAAGGAAAGAGAGAAAAAAAGAAAGAACGAAGGAAGGAAGGAACGAAAGATTGAAAGAAGGAAAGAAGGAAGGAAGGAAAGAAAGAAAAAAGAAAGAAAGAAAGAAAGGAAGAAAGAAAGAAAGAAAAAAGAAAGAAAGAAAAAAAAAGAAGGAAAGAAGGAAGGAAGGAAAGAAAAAAGAAAGGAAGGAAGGAAGGAAAGAAAGAAAAAAAGAAAGAAGGAAGGAAGGAAGGAAGGAAGGAAAGAGAGAAAAAAGAAAGAACGAAAGAAAGAAAGAGAGAAAGAAGGAAGGAAATAAAGAAAGAAAGGAAGAAAGAAAGAAGGAAGGAAAGAAGGAAGGAAGGAAAGAAAGAAAAAAGAAAGAAGGAAGGAAGGAAAGAAAGAAAAAAGAAAGAAGGAAGGAAGGAAAGAAAGAAAGGAAGAAAGAAGGAAGGAAGGAAGGAAAGAAAGAAAAAAGAAAGAAAGAAAGAAAGGAACAAAAAAGAAAGAAAGAAGGAAGGAAGGAAGGAAAGAAAGAAAAAGGAAAGAAGGAAGGAAGGAAGGAAAGAAAGAAAGGAAGAAAGAAGGAAGGAAGGAAGGAAAGAAAGAAAAAAGAAAGAAAGAAAGAAAGAAAGAGAGAAAGAAAGAGAAAGAAAGATAAAAAGAAAGAAAAAGAAAGAAAGAAAGAAAGGAAGAAAGAAGGAAAGAAGGAAGGAAGGAAGGAAAGAAAAAAAGAAGGAAGGAAAGAAAGAAAAAAGAAAGAAAGAAAGAAAGAAGGAAAGAAAAAGGAAAGAAAGAAGGAAGGAAAGAAAAAAAGAAAAAAAGAAAGAAATAAAGAAAAAAGAAAGAAAGAAAGAAGGAAAGAAGGAAGGAGTGTACGATGGGGGGCTAGTTGGTAATCCATGAACTAAGAACGAAAACCACGCAAAGGACGATACACAGGGAAGAAGTAGACAGGACGAGCGCGGACTTGCAACTGTTTATTGAAACACATCTTCCTTCAATCATCAACCCTACGCATGCGCAACAAGCAAACTCTATCTTATCGAGTTCAAGAACTTCAGCTCCTTCTTGTACAGATAGACCGAAGCCTCGCTTACACACTTCTCGGGCCCATATCTATCAATCTGCCAGGCTTCGATGACCTCACGCGTTTTCTGGTCTTTGGCCCTTCCGATTATCTTTGTACGCTCAAAGAGTGGCGTGCATTTATTGTCACAAGAAAGACAGTGTTTCGGCAAATGCATGCCGCTGTGAGAGCCCAACGAATTTTTGTGTTCTTGTAGGCGCTTATTAATGCAGCGTCCCGTTTGTCCCACGTAAACTGAGCCGCAACTAAGCGGGATTTCATACACTACTCCCATTCGACAGGACACAAACTTGATTTTGTGGTTTACACCACAGCCTGCTTTTGTTCTCGTTTCATTGTTAGTTAGCGCGCACAAACGGGACAGCTTACAAGGCGCTTACAAGAAGGAAGGAAGGGAAGAAAGAAAAAAAGAAAGAAAGAAAATGGAAGAAAGAAAGAAAGAAAGAAGAAAAGAAAGAAGGAAGGAAGGGAGGAAAGAAAGAAAAAAAGAATGAATGAAAGGAAAAAAGGAAGAAAGACAGACAGACAGAAAGAAAGAAAGAAAGAAGGAAAGAAGGAAGGAAGGAAAGAAAGAAAAAAGAAAGAAAGAAGAAAAGAAAGAAAGAAGGTAAGAAGGAAAGAAAGAAAGAAGGAAATAAATCAAGAAAGAAAGAAAGGAAGAAAGAAAGACAGACAGACAGACAGACAGAAAGAAAGAAATAAAGAAGGAAGGAAGGAAAGAAAGAAAAAAGAAAGAAAGAAAGAAAGAAAGAGAAAAAGAAAGGAAGAAAGAAGGAAAGAAAAAAGGAAGAAAGAAAGAAAGAAAAAAAGAAAGAAGGAAGGAAGGAAGGAAAGAAAGAAAAAAGAAAGAAAGAAAGGAAAAGGAAGAAAGAAAGAAAGAAAAAAAGAAAGAAAGAGAGAAAGAGAGAAAGAAAGAAATAAATAAAGGAAGAAAGGAAGGAAGAAAGAAAGACAGACAGAAAGAAAGAAAGAAGGAAAGAAGAAAGCAAGGAAAGAAAGAAAAAAAAGAAAGAAAGAAAGAAAGAAAGAAAGAAAGGAAGAAGGAAAGAAAAAAAGGAAGAAAGAAAGAAAGAAAGAAAGGAAGAAAGAAAGGAAGAAGAAAAGAAAGGAGGAAGGAAGGAAAGAAAGAAAAATAGAAAGAAAGAAAGGAAAAAAGGAAGAAAGAAAGACAGACAGACAGACAGACAGAAAGAAAGAAAAGAAGAAGGAAGGAAAGAAGGAAGGAAGGAAAGAAAGAAAAAAGGAAACAAAGTAAGAAAGAAAGGGAAAAAGAAAGAAAGGAAGAAGGAAAGAAAGAAGGAAATAAATAAAGAAACAAAGAAAGGAAGAAAGAAAGACAGACAGACAGACAGACAGACAGAAAGAAAGGAAGAAGGAAAGAAGGAAGGAAGGAAAGAAAGAAAAAAGAAAGAAAGAAAGAAAAAGAAAGGAAGAAAGAAGGAAAGAAAGAGAAAAAGAAAGAAAGAAAGGAAGAAAGGAAAAAAGGAAGAAATAAAGAAAGAAAAAAAGAAAGAAAGAGGGAAAGAAAGAAAGAAATAAATAAATAAATAAACAAAGAAAGAAAGGAAGAAAGAAAGACAGACAGACAGACAGACAGAAAGAAAGAAAGAAGGAAGGAAAGAAAGAAAAAAAGAAGGAAGGAAGGAAGAAAGAAAGAAAGAACGAAGGAAAGAAAGGGCTTCAGCGACATCGTTTGTGTCAAAAAGAAAATTCACGGGGGCACTTTGTTGGTGAGGTGAGGTGAGGCGAAAGCCTTTAGTGCGGTGTTGCTGCTTGTGTCGCTGATGTGTGGTGAAGATGCTGATTAAAAACTGTACAATTGTTTGTGAACTTTCAAATTTCTTTATCCGACGGAATCTACATCAACTGGGTCAAAGTCTGCTTCTAGGTCTGGCAACTATCATTAATCTTTCCATAGCTTATCTTATCTCCAAGCGTGACTGGCGTCCACCCGCTTGTATGTTTTCTGCTCTTGAAATTTCCTCCCTTACACTAACATGTGAACTGTTACGTATTTCCGTCCTGTATAGATACACGACGTCGTCAGTTTGACACCTTTAGTGTGACACTTTTCTGCGAACGTCCCCGCTGGCGAGTCATGAGCCTATAAAGGCTTTCGCCTTAAAACTGACTTTATCATAGTAAGCTTAAGGGTTCCCCCTCGTTCACGCTTCTTGGCAAACGCTTTCTGGCAATTTACTTACCAGTCCAATCAGTTCCAAAGAAGCCGCAGCGGCCTTCACTTTCTGCATGTGCAAATGCAAATTGCCTAGCTCTTGAGCAAGATAACGTCATCAAAAGATGCGCCGGAGAACAGTTTTCAGAAGGTGAATGCCACAGTTTATTCTAGTATACCTGTAAGAGCGAAGCGCAGCAATAATATTGGCACCTTGATATGACGCAGATGCAGTTTACCAAGGTGCAAAGTAAAAATACAAAATTCACTAACATGTCTCTATCAGATCTCATCTTGAATGTATGCAGAATTTCCTTTCGTATGCTGTCACCTGCCTCTTTCTCGGGACGAAAACAGCTGATGAACAAGATGAGGTCCGTTAATGCCCTGCTGTCCATCACATATTTGGCAGTGCCAGTAATGCACCACTACCTTCTTGTAATTATCAGTGCACATATCCACATTCAAGCAGCACCTACCTTCCTCTTTTGTCGCGTGAATGCTTGTCTGTAATGCTTCTCGCAGTGCACTGCATGGTCACTTTACTAACCTTACGAGACACCGTCGTAGGATGCGGAAGCCCATCCTTCACCGATCTGCTTCCGCATCAGCAGCGGTCAGAACACCTGCGAGCTTCAAAAATTCATCGTCACACAAGACTTAAAATGGTCTTAAGTCTTTTGTGAGCAAAAAGTACGCATGTTGTTGTCATATTGTGACGGTAGCAGGGACACCTGGCCTAGTTTTCCTTTCACAAAGAAAGTCTTAATGAGACGCTGACCTGCATTTACATTTGTGACGGTTTAATTGGAATGTCTCTGTCTTGCCTACATCGTAACTCGGAAAGCTTTTGCAATTTTTTAAAACTGTACACGTCCTACTAGCGGCAAGCTTTTGGCGTCAACATGTTAAAGATATTTTCTCCAAACTTCAATCTTATTGGCTTCCTTAGAAACGTGTTTCAGCTTTCCAGATGGGATATATTATTCTTTAATCATGCAGCACCAGTCGTAACAAGAATTAGGAAGTGTCCGTGCGAAACAAGTAGCCTTTAAAAAGCGCTGCGGATATGGAAGTGAAATGTCAACACCTTGAGTGAAGTTTACTCCAGTGATGTGCCGCTACAAGCATAGACACGGCGGCATGTCTGAAGAGATATGGTGGACTGGAGTAGTGTACTAAATTCTAAAGCAGGGGGTGTTTCGTTGTTGCTCGTACTGACGTCCCGGTGCTCGCAGCAGTTTCAAACTGCGCGCATTCTATTTGTCTCTTCTACGTGCAGAAAACGCTTGTCCAGGGTCAAAATCCTACACTCCGAATATAGCCGGTATAGTGGGAAGAACAGCAAATCTGGCTTGTTTGGCTCACTTTTAAAATGTCATCTACCAATCGTAAGTATATTCGCGCCGACTGCGGCGCTTAGACCAATCAGGAACGGCGAGTTCAGACTATCAGATCTGCGTCATTTGTTGCCATCAAACTTTTATTGCTATGAGCCTGGTATGAAGTGGAATGCCAAAGGCTCAACTCCTGCTTGCCTCCTGCTGTTTCCTTGGCCGCCGAAACAAGTACCATATACGACAATTCACTGCGCTGTTTATTAGCACATGTGCTACTCGTTTTACTCAATGTAACAAACGGACAAAGCAGGCCCGCTAATGTAGAAGCAGAAGAGAAGCCCGGCGCCTCCTTGTTAAAAATGTCCGGCTATACCGCCGCGGACAGAGATGAGGGCAACGGCTGGGATAATGCGGAAGCAAATAAAATGAATCTCCTCATGCCCTCCTCACCCACGTATCCTCCTTGGAGCTCAGCGTCGTTTATCGCGTATCGTCATCTTTTATAGAACTCAACCTCGCTGAAAGCGTATGGCCCGAAAGTACAGCCTTGGCAGTGCGGCGCGGGGGCGCTCGCCTCTGGGCAGAGGCAGAGCTGATGCATAGTGTACATCGGTGCAGGATGAGGTATGGCCCAGAAATATTAGCAGACACGCGAACGAAACATTTTGGCGGTGCACATAGGGAACGAAACGATCACAGTGGCGTCCCGTCTTTGGTCTTGAAACGGAGGTCAGCACTCCGCTTACCACTGTTGGCGTCCAGGTACCACTTCAGTGCGAAACTTTCCTCCTTTCTGCTCAATACGTTCCTTTCACCAGGCCGGACTTGCTCCCTTCGACGGAGCTGTCCGGGCGGCGCTGTGGGAGGCTCGCTTTTTCGTCATTTTAACGCGCTGGAAAACGCAACCATGTCAAGCGTCCTAAACAGACTTGAAAGCAAACACTCCCAAAGTGACACGCAGCTAAGTTACACCGACTAGCCCGAACCGCCACCTTAGTGAATTTCACTTCAATTGCAATTCAAGCGCGAAATCTCGTCTAAGAACAGTTATGCTACTTGGTGTGCCGAAATAAAAAAAATGCTGAGGAGGATCACCTTAAGTGTGCTGTGAATGACAACGGAACTGTGCCCCGACGTACAGTTAGGTTAGAGAGGCGGTTGAAGGGTCGGGATGTGCGGTTGAGAGGTGGCTTGCAAAGGAGGACTTGAGAGATGGTATGCTGAGACGTGACTGTCAGGGATGCTCTTGCTTCACTGAGAAATGTTTGACGCGTTGTTTTCTTATTATTCGGTGATTAGTACGAAGGCGGTCTTAATTGTGACCCATGCAATTTAATTGTCTAAGGTCGGCGCTCACGTACCCTTGGAGTTGGTGGAGCTCACCGCGCGTTTGTCTCATACGCGTCGCTGGTATCAGCCGGAGCCCTGCCTACGTGCTCGTGCCGCCGCGTCACTTGCTGCGTGGACTTGGAATATCTGGCGAAAACTGGGCGATCGGTGCGCCTAGACCCCGAGCCGCAAACGCAGCACACTTGCTGCGGCGTTACCTCCGAGGAAGAAAGAGCGCGTGTTCTCAACAGAGAGCAATGAGAAGTCCGTGCTAGCGGCTGTGGCAAAGAACGAGCGACGACGAAATAGGAGCTGAGGAACCTTTCACAGCGTGAGCTGTGCACGTATGGGGCACCTCCAGCCGCTGATCGGCTCTTGCTCGCGATCAGCTGACCGACCACCCCACGCTCGCAGCCCTTGCCTCGTAACGGCTTTCCTTGTCATCTAGTGTGGCGCGCGGTCGTATAAGGCGCCGCCGAACGCTTCGAAACGCCTTTCGAGCGCTCTGTACGCGTTTGCGGTGGGGTTGTAAGTCGAACCTCATTATAACAAAGTCAAAAAGGCACCCGCCATTTCTTCGTTATAGTCATTGCTTCGTATAGCCTTAGGTGACCTTGTCCACAATTGCAGCACAATGCCAACGCTCTCACCCAAGCCCGTGCAGTCCGAGGATTGTACAGCTGGAGATTAGTCAGCCGCCTGTAAGTACTGGCATCGTTAGGGCCAGGTACCTGTACGTCGAAAACTGGCGCTTTCTTCAAAGCCACCGAAACTGGAGCTCGCGACGAAACCGCTGCCGCATGCCCGCTTATACCACGGCCCGTATCCAGTTCAAAGCTTAAAATATCCAGCTAAAGACCAAGAAGACGACTTTTCCTTTCCTCTTAAACATTACTCCACCAAGGAAGCCTCGGACAAGCGCACTGATCGCCTCCGATAGGGTCAAACATAGGTATACGCTAACCGGATATGTCACATTCTTCAACGCACACCCGTTTCTTCCGCGGCCCTCTTAAGCTACAGCGCCTTGAAAACGGGCCTTGCAGGAGCAATGTCGTAGAGAAGAGTGAGAGGCCTGTACCGAATATTAAGCCCCGTCTTCTTGGCTTTCAAACCGACAGGAGTCAGGCTGAAAGTGGACGCGCGATGGCAGTGAATTCCGTCACGAGCATACCTGCTTTGGTCGGCTTCCCCGCGTGACGCACGAGCATTCTAGTCGCCACAGCGCCACTACATGGCTTCACTGCATGACAGTAGTGTCTTGTTACTAAGAACAGATAGGCCAGTCCAGAGGCTATCAATTAGGGTTGTGCGAATATTCGAAAATTTCGAATAGCGAATCGAATATCCTCCTATGCGATTCGTCGAACGAATTAAATAATGCATGCCCAAAATTATCACAAACGAGTTTAATATATTTTTATGCTTTCCAGTAATGATCGAACATTGGACACGAAGTTGAAATAAGGCCTGCCGAATTTATTTTTTCGACGGCTGTTCCAAAAACAGGACCAACACTGACGCCGTGTACCATGCTGTAGCCGTAACCGGCATGCGCGAGATGGAGAGCTCAGCATCGCGCCATTTGTGTGGCGGCGTTCAAAATGCATGGCCTCCGAGGATGGACGACGCGGCAGGGCTCGGTCAGGTTCAGCAAACTCAGCCTTTATGCCCGATCTCGGAGGCCATGACTATACTTAGTAGCTCCCGCCAGCCTCTTGTATTGAGATGTGGCAGTAATTTTTTTCTTTTCTGTCATCATTAACAACATGTAATTGTCCTCCGCGTATCACTTGACGGTCAGAGCGTTAATACACCGACTTCATGTTCCTAAGGTCAATGTTGCGTCTTTTAGCAGTTGGAGCGATAAGTCTAAGTTATAGCGCCGTACCGCAGCGCCACCGCTAGCGCTTCGTTGTTTTCGTAAGATCACTCGTTTCGTACGACTATTCGCTCAAGTAGCAAATTTCTATAACATATATTCGATTCGGTTTTTAGCCATACTATTCGTATTAGATCCGGTAGCAAAGGTATTCGATTCGGGTTGGAAAAAAAAGTAGTATTCGCACATCCCTGTTATTAATGCTTTGATCATGGCCGCCGTTTAATTGGACAACGGAAATCGTTTTGCGCTTTCGCTATCCACTGCTGTCACTCATCTAGGCCCTGTGAATCTAGCGGGATGTCGATGCAGTCAAGCGCACCAAACGCACTGGCAAACTGTCGCACCACTCGCAGAGGGCCGAGTGCAGAGTAAAAACTACTGGACCTGAATATATGGCATTTATTGGGCGCTCCAAACGGGGATAGCTATTCCTTTGTTTTAGACATTTAGATTTCGTTATAGAGCCTTTCGTTAGTTATAAGAAAAATCGTGGTCTTACAGTGAGTGGATGCCTTAATCGCACCGTAAAGCTTAAGCAAGGATGAAAGGGAAAAAAATAGAAAAGGTGATTATGCCTGCTTAAACTGAGTTGCGCAGCTTGCACGGCATAATGTAAGCGTAGCAATATTTTTTCCTTTCGCGCATGCGCAGTTTTTCGGAGCGTACGAACTCGAAGGCATGCGGTTGGACTCCGTATTTCGCTGAAACGTCGCACTAATAGCCAACGTTAATAGAACTAGCTTCAGTAACTCTCCGCCCCCGCCCAACATCTCCGCGGCGCTGGGGAGCCTTCCAATCTAGGTGGCGCGGCGGTAGACACAGCTACTATGAAGAAGCAAGCTGCACTGCATAGCCAATCGTCAAGTGCCGGGTCAGTCTGGTACTTCTCCCGGTTTCGGCCCAAAAAAACAGTATCAGTAGAATCAGAGGCCGCGAGAAACAAAACAAAAACAAACTAATTGTTCTCATGCAGCCCTAAGTTGGGAAACAGGTTGGAAGGGGAGGGGGGGGGGGAGTCTTATTTGAGCCATCTCTGTCTTCGACTTTTCTCACCGAAGGAAACGGGGTTCAGAATGGTTTTCCTATGTAAAATTTCTTGCTTGCTCCCACCTTCTCCCCCCCCCCCCCATCCATTAATCTGCTGTGAGCTGGACAGCTGGCAACTGTAGAAACGAGCTGAAGAAAGCACCACCGATAATATAAATACCCTCTTTGCTCGTGATGTGTCCGGTGTGCGCGGGTCTACTTGTGAACGGCTTTTCCAACTGTGAATCTGAAACCATCATTACCAGAGATTCGGGACAAGCGCTTCTCGTTTCCTTGGCTGCCACAACGTGGAGCATGGCTGTGACATTCAAAAATAGCGCGTTTACATCCTCCGTGAAGTATTAAAGAAAGAGGATGACCAAGTGGCTCCCACTGAATGCTATATAGACCACTAGGTTTAGCGGCACTGACTTGGCGCTGTCCCGAATTCCTGGTAATGCAAGCCTGGAGCGGCTACCGTCCCCGGGCCGTACCATGTTGTCGGACGGCGTCGCAGAGAACTGGAGAAGGTTTAGACTCGACTTTTTTTTCTGCGCAACCGAGTGAGAACCACTGATTTCGGTGCGATAGGAGTATGTTACGGGTCAAGCCACAATGGGCGTGTTCGACACATTTTCATTGACACGCGTTCTCGACATGACGACTATGGCGCCATTATTGAAACCGATTTTGAAGATCACTGCAGCCCGAGATGCAACGAAACGTTCGAGTGGTACGTGTTTCAGTCCGAGATGCAGAAAAATGATGAGCCCTTTGATGCGAGATGTCCAGCTCAAAGCTCAGACATGTTACGCAGTGGTGATAATACTGCGCCAAACAGCGCCATCGGGTTAAGACTGCTGCTTGCTGTTACAAATGGGCCTTACTGTACAAAATGTCTCCAATGATGCGCCAAAGTTCCAGTGCAACCAGTATGTAGCCACTGCGATTCTGCGAATGCCAGAAGGCTGGGGTTACAGCCGTATGCTAACGCGTGACTGGTATATTCACTCGACATGCGACGAATTAGGCGTCCGATGGAATTCGAAACTTATTTCACTCCCGCGCATTTTACAACCTGCTGTTAGTCCGCGGTGTGAGTGCGTTTCATGGCTTTTTTTTTTTTAGTGCGAAAGCATTACTTCACGAGACCAAGACGGTTCACCAGTTTGTGTGATGCTTGACCTTGAGGGCGACCTTGGGCACATCATAAATAAATAAAATAAATATTGCCGCGACTGGGATTCGAAACCGCGGCGGCGCGAACAGGTCACTAGGCTATGTCCGCAGCCGAACACGCCTCGTGTTAAACTGCAACACACTCTCGCGTTGTGCATTGCACACTGTCTTCTTCATCGACTAATACTGCTATCAAACTAATGTTCTCACTTTCAGCTATGTGGCGGTAGTGACAGAGGGATGCGCGCTGCATGCGTTGGCCTGGACAGCGTTGTGGCAGAGACAAGGCCGACAACGCTGCTGCAGAAACACGGCACTAGCCACCATAGCGGCACTCCCAAGATGTTTGCACCACTACGAAAAGTAAAGCTCTCTCATTCAATCAGCATGGCGCGCACTACATGACTGTGTTCCTACGCGCCTGTCGCCCGCCTCATGGAGGAAAAAAAAAAGGTGGAGTAAATTTGTAATAAGGGAGTAATTACTCATTGGCATCCACCCAAGTGCAATTTACTGCACCTTGGGGAATTCCCCTAAATATTTGGCTAACACTGTCCCCACTTCGAGTTATTGATCGATTCGCTCTCGCCCTACCATAAGCTTGCCGTCCCGGTTAGCTCAGTTGGTAAAGAGACTGCTCCGCTGAAGCGGTGGTCGCGGGTTCGAGTTCGAACCTAGGATCAGGTCGAATTTTTCTTTCACTACGAAGTTTCTGAGAAAGCTGTATAGCTTTCCTTTGTAGCCGTATGGCTGAGCTTTGGTGGATGCGAATAAGTAATTACTCCCTTAATTATTACAAGTGTTGGGTATGATCCGAGTAAAAGCGAAGTTATTTTTTCAATGTATATGATTTTGCGGACGTTTGAAAGTTACAGACCCATATATTCCTTCCCAAATCCGCTTTCCTATGCCTATGCATAACCCTACTGAAGACACTGCACGCGAATTTGAATACGAGAACTGATATTTGTGTGCGATCACGTTCATTTTGTACAAGAACTCGCATAAATTGAAAGTGGACATATACGTGCTGAATGTGGCCTGCGTGGACGTATGCGTGTACTCTGCGTGGACACCCGCGTGCTGAGCGAGGGCTTGCCGAGGCTGTGCGTGCTTACGTGCGTGCTGAGCAAGCTCCAAGAGGCTGCGTGTGGCTATGTGCGTGTTTGCTTGCTTATTAGTAACTTGCCGAGACGTACTGAGCAGGTCCGTTCGATATGAAAAAGGAACAATGTTTGAGCATTTATTTAATGATTACTGCTTAATTATAGGCAACAAACACACTTTTTGTTGTTTTATAATTTCCCTCTTGGCGTATAGTATCCGTTAACCATTTTCAACTTTAGTAGAGAAATAACCGAAAAATGTATCTATTATTGCAAACTGGTTGCTCCCTTCCATACTGCAAGAACATTTATTTGACAACATGCGTACTGAGCAAGAACGTGCCGACATTGTAAGTTCATTGTAAAATAATGTAAAAAGTGAGCTGCTAACGTCCCTTAGAACGTCCTTTAGTTCTTCTATCAACCAGTTCTGAAAGTTACAGATGTGTCATAGATGCACGATGAAAGCCGTCCAGAGCACTTATGTTATTGCCTGTCGTGTAGATGACATTCACATCCCGAAATGAGAAGCAACGCGACCAATGTTGCTCGCACTCGAAATGAGTCAATGCACCGGAATAACTCTGAAGGGTAACAATGTCTCTTAGATGGAACATATATGCCAGGGAATAAAATCGACTTCAATCAAACATGACGTGCAGGAAGTGAATTGTGAGCTGTAGCAGGAATGTTAGAGGCAAATATACGAAACTGAATGTCATTAGTATACATTCACATGCACTTAAAATGGCCATGCAAGCCCTTCCAGCACAAATACATGCAGATGTTCCGTATCTGTTTTCGTAGCCGGCATTGTGCTGTAGTTGTGCTTTATAGTTCTCTATCTTATAATGGCAATTTTCTATAGGCTGTAGCAGGCCAGACACATATAACTGTGATGCTTAGAGTGCTGCTTACATTAGTTAAAATTAGATGAATTTAAATATGTATTTAAAGACAACAGTTAAGACGGGAGATTCACCTTCGAGATTCACGATCGAACTCGGTAGTTATGCCGCTGCTACACAGCATACTCGACCGCCGTAGAGAGATTTCATCACCTCACACCAAACTGTTGTGGCGCCGCTTTCACAACCGATAATTTTGCTCGGAAGCAGTAGTTGCACTCATGCACTTTTGATAAGGTGGTATTCGTTGTTTTCGGTAACTGACAACAATGGTAATTTGTTGGCTGCAGTGTTTTGTGGCCGGCCTGTCTTTTTTTCAGCGAAATAAGTTGTACATTTTAGGTTGCGTAAACTTTCAGCCATTAAATTGCTTTGATTTGATCCCTTAGTGTGTAGCTGCGAGTGCTCCATGTCTGAGAGCACAAGTTTCTATCAATCGAAGGCCCTCGAAATCTCGACAGAGTTCCACACTGCTACAGGGACTCGGTGGCTATTGGAAGCTGCTGCATCAAGTGTCATTGAGTTCATAGACGATCGATCCGAGAGCCTACGAAATTCCCGTGTGGCACAGTTGTTAGATTTTGCGCCGGTTTGATGCTGAGCAGCCTGTGTGCTTGAGTCAGCTTTCCCAACTTCTGTGTTTCAAAACTGAAACTTCTCGAAATCACCCACAGTTAATTCGTGGTAGAACTACTTCTGCCCTTTTCCGGAATTTCCACAAAACAGATCAACTGATTTTTTTTTCCCCCGTATACTTTTCGCAGGCGCTGCACAGTGAGAACCTAGCTGTATCCAAGTCCCGACCTGCTGGACTCGGAGAAGCTGAAGTTGTTTGACCACCGTGTGGCACCCATGCTGATGGATGTTGTATTAATAAAGCCAGTGAAAGTGATCTTATGTTAGTCTTTTTGCAATCATGCTATGCACTTGAGAGACATCCCATGAAGCACCATTTCTGCAAAGCTTGTTGTGTCACAACATACATGCTGAATGAGGCAACGGCAGACATGAGGAGGCCTCAAAGCAGGACATTAGTATAATGAGTTGAGCAGTGATGTAGCAGCCTTGTAGCCATGCAAGGTATCATCGATATCAAGATAAGTTCACTTGAAGCTGTCTAGTGCTCATCATGTCATGCTCAGCTGTCTCTCATTGTGCCGATCCATGCTCAGCTCTCGCACATTTTGCGAGCCACGCTCAGCTCTCGCACATTCTGCAAGGCTGTCTCGCGTTGTGCGAGTCATGTTCAGTCCTCGCACTGTGCGCGGCAATAAACACACACAGAAAGCCACGCAGAAACCAGGCTCAATATTTTCATTAGGGTACCCTGCATTATACACCCCTAATTGTGAACTACGCCAACAGAGGGACAACCTACACAACATACTGTGGGCATGCCCACGAGATCCCCCTCCGCGGGAGCTGCAGCTCTGTAACTCCGAGCAGTGGGAGGCCGCGATGCTCAGCTCAGACCATGCCATTGAGCACGATACCTAGGTCGCCAGAGCCCAAGGACGCCTGGCCACCTCGGACGGAAGACCCTGTCTAAGATTTCCTCTTTGGCAAAAAGAAAAAGTTTTCCTCCTCTGCCTCCTTCTTGGGTAATCCCGTCGAGTCGGAAAAATTGGTCCTCTACTGTTCGCGGTACCCGCCGCAGTGGCTCAAGTCTGTTTCATATGCAAGCGAGAACGCTCACGACTTCTGCCGCCGTGGCGCAAAAACCTGTTTCGAGCGGTCGCGGCGACACTTCTTATTGTGTAAATAGTTTTTGTGTACATTACCTCTTCCCCCCCCCCCTATCCCCTCACCTCTTTCGTTTAATTTCTCCATTCTGCCTGCTATCCTTTATTTCCGCCGCCCCAGCTCAGGAGCTTCTGTATCGATGGCAGATGCCGGGGCTAGCAAAAGTCTCTTCCTTCCTTTTTATTATTATTTTAATAAAAACCACTTCCTACTACGCTCGCGGCGACTCGAGCGGCCAGAGCGACGAGGAAATTTTTCGCCACTACGACCCGCTCAATCCCTCAATACACTCTGTCGCTTCAGTGTGAATCAGACTTCAGTGGTTAAGACATTCGATCGACTGCTCTACCTAAAGTATCAAATCCCGGCAGCGGTGGCCGCGTTTCTATGGAGGTGAACTGCATGTGCCAAGCAATGCAAGTGAGCGTCGACCACACCACTACGGCGTCTCTCTCTTCCTTTCTTCTTCCACTCTCTCTAGACTTCATCCCTTCCCTTACGGCGCGGCTCAGGTGTCCACTGAGAAGTGAGACAGTTACTGCGCCTTCCCTTTCCTTATAACATATTATTATTACTGTTAATAATAATTGGTTTTGTGGGGAAAGGAAATGGCGCAGTATCTGTCTCATACATCGTTGGACACCTGAACCGCGCCGTAAGGGAACAGATAAAGCAGGGGTGAAAGAAGAAAGGAAGAAAGAGGTGCCGTAGCGGAGGGCTCCGGAATGATTTCGGCCACCTGGGGATCTTTAACGTGCACTGACATCGCACAGCACACGGGCGCCTTAGCGTTTTTCCTCCATAAAAACGCAGCCGCCGCAGTCATAATTATTCTGTTCGCGGGGCTCTTCCGCGTACGCCGCAAGGCCTTTGGAGCGTGTCGAGTTTCTGCTGCTGCTGTTGCTGTTCGTGGTTCTCATCATCCGTACGCCGATGATGGTATTGGTGCGAGAAGGGATGCCGGCCAGGAGTTAGGACAGGGCATGGTGCGGTCAATCCGGAACATTCCTCAGGCAGAGTTAACGGCTGTGCGTTCGTACGGGATTAGGTGGTGAGGATTCGAGTTAGAAAGCGATGAAATGCCAGTTTCCGATGAGAAGCCGTTTTAAGATGAGACGCCGGGGCCCGACTAGACGTCGAAGGACGCTGAGACGCCGGGGACTCATGAAACACTGAGAAGGCGTTTCACAGTGTCGTTGGAGTTTGCCCGAATAATTAGAAGTCTTTTGTCCTCTCGGTTATGCAGTGATTTCAGCGCGTGCGTGGTCAGTGAGGTGGGCGGTGGACGTGATAAGGTCGAAGATATGACTCACCGATGCAGACGCGAGTGAGGCAGGGAGGTGAAAGCCAACTGAGATGAGCATGTGTCGATGGCGTGTTGGTTCGGGAAGCTTGCGGGTTCTACGGCCGTACATAACCGTGCTGAATGAAATGGGGTCTTCTTCTACGTTTTGAAGTGGAGACATGTTGGGTAGCTTGCAATACGGGAGCTGGCAAGGCTTGTGGTGAGGCCAGAATCGTGACCAGCGTAACGCCTTCTTCGGTGACTTCGATCGCCTGCACAGGATGTGGCGTGGCGGACGCGGCGTCGGCGGTAGGCTTACCGCGGCGGGTGCCACTTCGTATCTTCAAGGGATCGTTCAGTGCTTAAAAACGGTCCGATTACCAAAATATGGGCGTTAGGTGAAAGCTGGGAACTAGGCGGGAACGATCTTGAAGATATTTTTGGGCAATGTGCAAAGTTTCCAGCCTGTTGGGGCAGATTGGAGGGAGCTCGATTTGAGGCGGTCGCGCCGAGGTCATGGAACACCTGAGAGAGTTGTGGGCGCATTAAATTTTGCATGGGAAAGTGGCTGCGGATGGCACAGGACAGGCTTAATTTGAGACAGTTGCATAAGTACTAATAAAAGCGCCTGTCAGCCAATGGCCTTCAGGTTCACAAGGGAGAGGCCTTTGTCCTGCAGTGTGTGTAGTGAGCCTGCTGCTGTTGTTGCTGTTGTTGTTGTTGCCTTGGTCACATGACACATACCCAAGACGGCGAACTGGCCAGGGTTCAGTGGGGCGACCGCATAGAATAGGAAAAATCGGAGTAAAGCTAAAGATTGTGCCTTGGGTGAAATTTCAGAGTAACTTAAAAAAAAGAAGAAACAAAATATCGGGAGAGAATATCTGAGAATTAAATAATTAAGGACATGGAAATACCCAAACGCTTTTTTGAATGCGGAAATTTTTTAAACAATTAGCAAGGGAATCTGCCGATAGCTGTTATATAATTGTGGAGGTATTAGCAAACTTGATGCAATGCAAAACCCCTGTCGAAAGAGAGGAGTAGAGAAACCGACAAGGTGAGACCCAATTTTGTAATGGGAATTTCTAGGTGTGTTCTCCTCTGGTGTGCAAACCTCCGGCAAGAGAGCAAGAAATGCTCCAATGTCTCTATTTCACCACAAGCCGCACAAAGGTTTGTGGGACTGAAGCCGCATCTACATAAGTACAGATTTACGCGGGGAATCCTGTACCGCATGAGTGTCATCATTACCTCACACTGCCGGGTTTTACACGCGTGAGTCTTCCATGGGTACATGAGATGTTGGTAGTCGACGGTAGAGAGTAAGGTATCGTTACATGCGGCGGTTATAAACTGAAAACGCTGAAATCGAGTCATTTCAAAAGGAACAAGATTAGAGACGCTACTGGCAACTGGTGCATTTAGAGCTGCTTTTGCCAAAAAGTGTGCTGCTTCATTCTGTAAAATACCTCAGTGGCCTGGTATCCAAACGAAGCGCACCTCTTTCATCCATCCAGGAATCAAAAAGTTTAGTGAGCGTCTCAAAAAAGCGTCTCGCGTGGACTCCAGCGCCAGCAATACAGAGACAATCTGAGAGGAATATCACCTGAGAAACAGTTGTGGGAATTGAGAAAGCGGCTAGCCCCAGAACCATAAACTCTGCTAGAAATATGGTTGTGTAATCTGGGACTGTGACCGAAAAGCTCCACGAGAGAGACTCTGAGAAAATACCAACCCCTGCTTTCCTGGCGACCCCAGACGCATATTTAGCAATTAAAGTATGCTGCGGGTACTGGCCAAGGTTATCCAAGAGGATTCCAGTTAATATCCCTGCAGGTAGATGCTTGGCATTTGGTGGGAAAATAAAATCCAAAGTAATATCCACAGGGGATTCTGCCCAACAAACTCTGCATACAAAACTGAGATCCACACCAATATTGGATAAAAGATTCTGAGTAAATACAACCTGAGGTAGGCCCAAGCTTGGCCAATGAGGAGTGATAAAAAGGGCTGGGTGGGAGACGAAAATAGGAGTAGCTACACCAGGAGGCGACTCAAATCCCCGCAAAAAAGTCCTGACAGTTAACAGGTGAAAACGAAAGTTAAGATCGGGAATACGAGCTTCCAAGTACAGAACTGCGGTGGAGACTGATTGAGGGAGAGCTAGGCAGAGACGCAGCGCGCGCCTTTCTAGCAGCAGTAACGGATTCCCAAAAACCAATTTTCATTTTTTTCCGGAGTCCTCCACTACAGCACCTCTTTCTCTCTTTCTTCTTTCACTCCCACATTCCTTCCTTCCCTTAGGGTGCGGTTCGGGTGTCCACTGAGATATGCGAGACAATTACTGCGCCGCATCATTTCCTCAAAAACCAATTTACAATTAACAATTTTTTGCTTATGGTTTCTTCCTTTTTTCTTTGCTTGAACAGAGAGAGAGCGGGGCGGGAACGCGCAGCGCAGTGTCGTCTGATAGGATCAGTCGGTGTCGTGAGGTCACGTGCGGCGTTCGTGTGTGCGCCGTATTGGGGCATGCGAGCGATGCTTGGGAGAGAGCGAAAGCTGGAAAAACCAATAGAACAAGGCCACATTGGCTTCTTTTTTTTCTGCAGTCTGTATTGCAGTGCGCGTTGCAGTAGCTGTCTACGAAGACGAGAGGCCACACCGTCGCAGAACACGTTGCAGTAGCCGTGCATCGAGGAGCGTCTGTCGCGGATGTGGTTCATTGCGTTGCTCGCTGGTAAGTGGCCGCTTTTGTATCGTACGTGTTCGGTGCTTTGGTACTGCTTTTAGGACCGCGCTGCACCATGTACGCAGAGAGAGTGCCGCGTTTCTGCCTGATAAGGCATGCAAGTGCGGGATGGAGTCGATCCATCTGTCCAGAGTAGTAAATTCATTGTCGTCGTGTGAGCAGCGCGCCACACGTCAAAAGATCTTGCTAAGAAGCGTCCCGGGAACCTAGCAGACCATTCATTTTTTTAGAAATGCGTTTTTGAGGCGCACATCGCTTTTCAGGTGTACGCGTCCTGGCAGAGCTGTAGAGTTTGCTGAAGGACCTCCGTAATCGGCTCTACCCTACTCAGGTCTAGGGTGCCTCGATGCGAGCGGTGCGCTACACCGAGGCACCTTACTGTAAAGCCGCTCAAAAAACTAGTTTATAAGCTAGTTAATTGGGGGCTTTACCTTACTGGGGCCTGTAGGGCAGCGGCTTCTGTGTATCGTGTGATGGTCTGAGTGTGCAAGTAAGGACACTTGTCCGATTTCAGTGCATTTTAAGGTCCCCCTGTGGCCGAAATTTTTCTGGTGACATCCACTACGGGACCTTTTTCTTCTTTTAAATTCTTTCACTCCTATTCTGTTATGGGTGCGTACTTTGCCGTATTTTGTTGCCCCGTATATGCAGCAGGTAGTGTCACTACCAGCCTCTATGCACTGGTTGCGCTACTTTATTAGTAAGCACTCACGTGGCAGCAATGGTTGCCTATGACGCCTGCGTCGCTTCAACCGAAGTCCTCGCCGTGTTGGCGCCTGAATTTATTTTCATGTTCGTTTTCTATCCGGTCGCGTCAAGCACACCAGATGAGGCCTGTTAAGAACGAGGGCGCCAATAGCATTGGCAAAAGCACAGCCATTTAATTCGTGTGACGAATTGCGAGATGATGATGAATATGTTAGCGCAAACCATACTTGCGTTGCCGCGCGGTGGCTTTTGACTGTGGCTATCCAGAAGGACTGAGCACGCCGGAAGCGTTTCGTTCGCGTTCCGAAGTGTTTGCTGGCGCCTGATGGCCACCACGCCCGAGTTCAAACTCGGAACTCGGGATCAGTACCCGAGCCCCCAAGCCATGACGGCCGCTTTTCGATGGAGGCGGAACGCGAACAAATTGGAGGGACGCTTAAGCTTCGCCTTTAAGAGTGGAGTGCGACAGCGTGTTGCAGCGCTGCCAGGGTGTCCACGGAACGGCATTGCAAGGTGATAGCGTTCGTGGATTTTGCAGTATATGCTTTTGAGAAAAGAGGCGCATAACTTCCTCAATTTGTAGGTGGGCGCCACAATGAAAAAAATTGATTTTGGGGGAAAAGAAATGGCGCAGCATAAGTCTCACATATCGGCGGACACCTTAACCGTGCCGTAAGGGAAGAGAGTAAGGTGGTAGTGAGAGAAGAAAGGAAGAAAGTGGGGCCGCAGTAGAGGGCTCCGGAATAATTTCGACGACCTGGGTATCTTTAACGTGTACTGACATCGCACAGCCCACGGGCTTCTTGGCGTCTCGCCTCTATCGAAACGCAGCCTCCGTGGTCGGGTTTGAACCCAGGAACTCCAGATCAGTAGCAGAGCGCCTAATCACTAAGCCACCGCGGCGGGGTAATAGGTGGACGCCACCAACTACTGTGCGTCGCCCGCCCACTTTCGGATCAAAATATTTTGCAGTTGTTGGGCGCAACAACGTGTGTGTTTGCAGGCGCCTCAGTGTTCACTCATCTGCCTTTCCCAGGCCCCGAGCTCGGGTGGGATACCGGCAATGGCTGTTGCCGTAGTAATGCTGAACTTATCGGAACCTCAGGCGATGCAATGCACACACTGTGCTCGAAGAACTTGGTGCAGGTTCCTGGATACTTCGGCCGAGTGCCCTAATCATTGAGCCACCGTTTCTGGTTCCTTTTCATTGGCTTCTGAGGCCTGCAAGTCATGTGAAAGGAGCAAGCAGCGCTGTCTGCTCGCGTCTGCTAACAGCCTCAGCGCACCGCGTTGTCACGACCCTTATTAATTCGAAAGCAATAATTGTTATGTCGCGTCAGCAAAAAGTGACCGCCAATTTTGTCGCACAATTATGTCGTTCTGTGGAGATTAGTGAGCAAAAGTTAGATTGTGTTAGAGAGTGCGTGTGTAGATCTAGAAATGGGAAAAGTTTGATGAATTATTAGTTAATTAAAATAATGAAAATAAAAGATTTCTTTGAGGCAGGTTTTGTGCGACCGATTCGATGAAAAACGATGTAAATGCGTGAGATGGCTTACTAAATACAAAAATAAAACAAAATAAATGAAAAATAACAAGAAACGAAAAATAAACACAAATAAAACAGAATTCCTAATGATAAAAAATTAGCTGCGGTTCAACTACTGCTGAATATAGTTAGAGAGCGAAAGCTGCAGTATATCGGGCAAGTAGACGCGGCTTGGCCTGTAACGTTGAGTGCGCTCAGCACACTAGGCAGGCAACGCGCCTACACTGGCAGGTGGCGGTTAAATTAATGGTTGATCGTGTGAGGTTGTCACGCAATGAACGCTGCGGCTTAGTTGGTTTAGCTCGGCTATGCCAGGATATACGTAGCGAAAGGTAAGGCATGGCATGTTAGCGTTGTTTAATCTTGATTACAAGTCCAGGCTAGTCTGATTGTGTAGCTATGTTGTTATCGCATTAAGACGACACAATGTGGTTACGGCGCACGCGAGCTCTCGTTTTCAATCCTGCGATATGTTATCAGGCACGCGACGCAGCTGGCGAAGCGAGCGGAGGCGAGCGCAACGACGAGTTCCAGTTCCAAAAACTTTTATTTCCTTCAAAAATGGAGGCCATCTACTCCCTACCCATGGCGCGCAGGCCTAGGGGCAGAGGCCAGGGCCTCCGCGACTAGATGCAGGCAAAGAGTTGTTGGCTCTTCGCGGCCTCTGCCTCCAGATGGATGGCTTTCTTCTGGGTCGCGGGGTCCGCGCTTTGCAGAAGGGTTTCCCAGGCTTCTCTACTATCTATTCCTTCCCTCACCCCTGGGGAGTGTACACACTGCCAAATTATATGGTCGAGGGTCCCCCTCTCTCCACATTTTTTACATTTATCTTCTATGTCCTCGTCTTGTAGGATGTGTGACGCCCATACCGGGTTTATGAAATTTCCGGCCTGTAGCCTTCTCCAGGTTACTGCCTCTCTGTTCCCGAGCTCCTTGTCCGGAGGAGGGACAGTTCTTCTCTGCAGTCTGTAATTCTCTATGATTTCTGTGTATGTTTGTAGTCTCTGGTCTAGTTCCTTGCAATCTGGCGGTTCCGCTTCTGCTCGGAGGTAGAGATCGCGAGCTAGAAGGTGCGCCGCTTCATTGCCTGGTACTGACGTATGAGCTGGTGCCCATATTAGGCTAATTTTTCTATTCATCTTTTTCCCCGTTAGAATCCGCACCGCTTCTGATGCGACTCTACCTCTTCCATAATTGTAGATGGCTGTTTTACTGTCACTTATTATATAGTTTGCCTCTGTTCCCACGCAAGCAAGCGCTATTGCTACCTCTTCTGCTACTTCCGAATTGCGGCTGCGTATCGTAGCTGCTGATATTGCTGTACCCTTGCCATCCACCACTGAGGCTACAGCTGCTCCCAGTCTACCGCTCGCCGCATCCGTGTATGCTACCATCTCCTTAATCATTTCGTTGAAGCGTCTCATGAGGGCTTCGGTTCTCTTTTCCCTCCTCTCACTGTTGAAGGTGGGGTGCATGTTTCTCGGAAGTGGGTCTATTCTGAGATGTTCCCTGACATCCTTCGGGATGTCTTGTTTTTGCTGCATGCCTCTGTCTGCCTGCAATCCTACCATGCCTAAAATGGCTCTGCCTGTATAAGTCTGGCTAAGTCTTTCCTGCTGAGCTGTTCTGACCGCCTCGGCCGTTTCCTTCCACGTGTTGTGTATCCCCATAGCTAGGAGTCTTTCCGTTGAGGTGCTTATGGGTATTCCTAATGCTCGTTTGTAGCACCTCCTAATTATTGAGTCCAACTTATCTCTTTCTAGGGCCCGGATGTTAAGGTATGGTGTAGCGTAGCTGAGTCGACTGATTATGTATGCTTGCACCAATTTTATTAGGCTCCTTTCTTTGAGTCATACCAAACGGCGGCGGCGGCAGCGAGCCGCGCGGCGCGGTGTGACATTATGCCAGATGACGCGGCGAGTGCGCAAAGCTCAATAACCGCCTCACATATCTCGGTGGACACCCGAACCGCGCCGTAAAGGAAGGGATCAAAAGGGGAGGGAAAGAAGAAATATAATTGGTTTTTTTGGGGGGAAAGGAAATGGCGCAGTATCTGTCTCGTTTATCGTTGGACACCTGAACCGCGCCGTAAGGGAAGGGATAAAGGAGGGAGTGAAAGAAGAAAGGAAGGAAGAGGTGCCGTAGTGGAGGGCTCCGGAATAATTTCGACCACCTGGGGATCTTTAACGTGCACTGACATCGCACAGCACACGGGCGCCTTAGCGTTTTTCCTCCATAAAAACGCAGCCGCCGCGGTCGGGTTCGAACTCGGGAACTCCGGATCAGTAGTCGAGCGCCCTAACCACTGAGCCACCGCGGCGGGTCAAAGAAGAAAGAGAAAACTGAAAATTGAAAGTTGCATGTTGAGGAAAGGCGCGGCGCTGTGAAGCCGGGGAACACCTGTGGCTCGGTGCTACTAGTGGTGAATGCGCAGTTGTGACTAGGAAGCGAGAGAGAGAAATGGGCAGTGGGTCGTCACTACTCCTCGCGTATGCGCAGCACGGCTCTAAAGGAATCGCGCAAAACTGCTCAACCTGCGGCCAATAAAGCTTTCGCTTAGAAGAAAAAAATCGATGTGTATTAGCTCAGCTAATCCAGCATACTCAAAGCGAAAGATATCGGCGTTCATCGTGTTCATTGGCGTTGGCGTTGATATTGTTCTAGATGGCGATCGCTTTGAGCAAAGGAAGGTCGCATAACTAGCTCACTGGATATGTGGACGCCTCATTCATGCATTGATTCGTGGTGAGAGAAAGATGTGGAAATAATGAATTAGCGCTGACAGCGCTGTGCTGACATTCGGCACTGCAGCAATACCTGGGCCGCAGCGTTCATTTGGTGACCAATCTCTCGCGATTAACCATTAACTGCATGCGACCTCCCAGGGTTGCAGGGAGGGCGCACTGCCTATCCAGTGAGCGGAACGCCATCAAAGCAGGCTTTTGACACCAACGCCATGTACATGAAAGCGAGATTGAAGTCTCCACTGACGCACGGAGCTGGTTGTGCGCCTTTCCTTTCGTGAAAATGAACAGCCTTTGCAAAGTTGTCAACGCAAATGAATTTTATGAACGGCGTAGGCTCACTTGTTTTGTTTGGTTTTTGAGGAAAAGAAATGGCACAGTAACCGTCTCACATATCTCGGTTGACACCCGAACCGTGCCATGAGGGAAGGGATAAAAGAGGGAGGAAAAAAGGACGAGAAAAGTGAAAACTGAAAGTTGCATTTTGAGCAAAGGCGCGGCGCTGAGCAGTAGCGGAACACCTGTGGCTCGGTGTGACTAGGAAGCGAGAGAGAAAAGGCGACGGAGTCGGCGGCGGCCACCTGCGCCTTGCGTGACGTCACTCGCGCTCCGACATACGCCGGCTCGCGCGAAGCGCGGTGTTGACTAGCGTAGTGAAGCTTTTCGCTTCAAAAATGTAGGGACAATGAGAGCAAAAGGAAATGCTGTGTTTGAAACAGGTTTTGTGTGACTGATTCGATTAAAAACGATGTAAATGCGTGAGAGGGCTTAATTTGTGAACGAAACTAAAAAAAAACGCGTCATGCCCAGTGAGCCACGTTTCTCAACTCGTGAAACCACTGCGCGCAAATTGTGCACACTGCATTTCTGCGTCCGTAGCGCTCAGTGATTCTATATGACCTGCTCTTTAGCCCATGTGTAATCAACACGAAAAAAGGTGCAGGTGTACCACTTGCTCACGTATACAATGCCCAAGATCCAAGGTTCAAAGCCGGCCGCGGCGTCCGTGTTCCGATGGAGGCAAAACGGAAAAGGTGCCAGTGTGCTGTGTGACGTCTTGACAACAGCGTAGTACAAGGGCGTTTATTTTCTGATTTTTTTTGTAAGGCACCACGATTCAGTGCAGAATGGCTTGCGCGTTTGTCACGCGAAGCTTCTATGCATGGTGCAATCCAACAGATGTTCAAGTTTTTGCCCTGACTCGCGCCTCTTTTGACACAGCTATAGCGCTACCTAATGAAACTTGCACTTAGACATGTAATGAGGTATTTGTACTGTCCTGCCCAGCCTGCACTTACGAAGTTAACCGCTGGACAGAAAAATGGCGCCCGTGACATCACGTTAACACCTCCTACACCATTAAATCAAATTTAGTACATTGTTAACAACTGCAAGCAAAATGTTAGTAACTGCATCGTTACTAACTTTTCACTGCCTGCTACTACCTAGGCACACACTCTTTAAAAAAGAAGTTAGTAAAAGGGTAGTAAAAAGGTAGTAAGTGCAGCAGTTACTAACTCGGACTGCGTTTTACTATTTACTACCCTCTTCAAGGTAGAGTTAGTAAACGTAGCCCTTGCTACCTTCTTACTAACTCTGGTCGCGAGTAACTACCCAGTTAATAACCGCTCCTTTAGCCATAAAATAAACTCAAAGAATATGACTTATGCAGACTGTTGTGCAAATAAGTTGGTTTTTTCATTAAACATTTCTGTAGGGGCGTGCGGTTAGTTAGACTAAGCTGCTTCTACGATCTCAACTTCATAATTAACGCTGGTTTTTTAGCTCAACGGGTAAGAGCCACTAGCCCGTAATTGAGAGTCAGATTTACGGATTCTATAAGACTGAGAAAGATATACCTGTGCAATCCCAGTGCGCGTGTGTGATTCTTTTTTGTTTGTGTTTTTCTTGCATTCTGAACCTCTGTGCCCGGTAAAGTTGATGCCATCACCTCGCATAATTTGTACATGTAGTGCGCAATAAGCCTAAACCCAAGTGTGTGATTTACGGCGAGCACGCTCTGACAGCTCTGATTGGTTTCGGGGTTTAGTCAAACTGACTATGTAGCTTTTTTCCAGTATGCACAAATTAAGAAACATATGCGAAAGTTTCTATTCATTTTCTTAGTAAATACTACAAGCTTCCCGTTACTAACTGCGGGTAGCAGCCGTTACCAACTCAATGGATTAGTAACTGTAACTAATCTTCCAGTTACTAACAGGGTAGTAACATACGTGGCAACGAGTTACTACCCCAAAGTTATTAAGCACTACTACCTTTTTTCTAAGAGCGTATGGTGGTCACTCTCAGGTTACCAGTTACTGGATTTTCTAGATCCTCTTTTGGGGTAGGGGAATAAGAACGGGGTGGGGTGTATTTGGCAGGTGCTCCCGGGTCATTAAAGGATAGTATATAGAGTTTATGAAGGACGCTGCCAGTACACGCATCCGGGGTGGAAACTTACGAAAAGATTTGAAATAACGGCAGCGCAGCGAGCTATGACAAGAAGAAGATTGGTACAACGTGAAAAGGCAGGAATAGGGCAGAATGGGTGAGAGAACAGACTCCAGTTATTTTCATCCTAGTCGAAATCAAGAAGGAATGGGCGGGGCATGTAATGCGAAGAGAAGATAACCGATGGCCCGGTATGGTAAAAGAATGAATTCCAAGAGAAGGCAGGCGTAGCAGAAGGCGGCAGAAAGTTAGATTTGCGGTTGAAATCAGGAATTTTTCGGTGGTAAGGTGCCCACAACTGCTTCAGGACGACATTAATTAGAGAGACATATGGCCTTTGTTCTGCTGTGAGTGTAGTTTGGTTGATTATAGTGATACTGAGAAAGTAGCGACGTTCACCTTTTTCGGCTTTCTCCTAGAACATGTCCATCACTGCTTATGAGCGCCCCCCATGAGGACCAAAACTCCTCGACGTATTTAAAAGACGCGAACTTTCCTCACTCTTTAGTGCTACAATTGTGATATCAGTTTTTAATGTAAAACTGTATTAGAGTCACTCGGTAATAACTGCGCAAATCGCTGGCGCAATCGACGCGACTGTTTCACGCGTCCGCTGGATGCGTTCGTCCTTTTCTGGTGCTGAATGTGAAACAGGCCGCTAGCTGTGCGATGCATCACGTACACGCGTGCTCTGCCAATCACACACGCAGAGGGAGGGGTAAATTAAGGAGAGAGCGTGAAAGCAAGGAGGTTCACGGCGAGATGAGAGACTGACACTATGTACCCTCCTAGGGCCAGGAGGGTCCTTATTTAAATCTACTCTCTGCCGAAGCAGGAGTGAACACGGTATTTCTCCCCTCTGGCGGTATTAGGCGGAGTAAACGCCTGCTTAAGGGTGTACAGTAGCTGCTTTACTCTTTTTGTGCTCGTACAGACTTTTTATTGTCCATAGTGAACACGGCACCGTTCTTTTACAGGGCCACGTCCCCAGCCGTAAGGTTCTGCAGCGGTGGATTTTTCCTGCGGAGCTCCCCCCCCCTCTGGCCGTAGTGGATTAGAGGTCGTCCGACCTCGAATCTTTTCGAACTGTAGGTGTGTATTTCCTTCTCACAAAACGTCAGCAAGTGTTCGATACTTTTTTTCCTTTTGCTCAACCGGTGTCCATCTCTCGTGCGTGAAGGAGCCGATCGCTCAGGTTTATTCCCTCAAGTAATGGTGAGTTCTACAACGCGTCCATTACTTGCATATCGTGCGTAAATGGGAGGTCGCCTTGTGTTCGCTGCGTCGTGTCAGCCACAAAAGGTGTACGAGAACCTGCGTCGCGCCCCGCCGCGGTGGCTCAGTGGTTAGGGTGCTCGACTACTGATCCGGAGTTCCCGTTTTTATGGAGGAAAAACTCTAAGGCGCCCGTGTGCTGTGCGATGTCAGTGCACGTTAAAGATCCCCAGGTGGTCGAAATTATTCCGGAGCCCTCCACTACGGCATCTCCTTCTTCCTTTCTTCTTTCACTCCCTTCCTTATCCCTTCCCTTACGGCGCGGTTCAGGTGTCCAACGATATATGAGACAGATACTGCGCCATTTCCTCCCCCCCAAAAAAAACAATTATTATTAACCTGCGTCGCTGTGTGTCCCGCCCAGCATCTTCTCATCTGATTTTAACTTGTTTTAAAGCGAAAGCTGTACTACGCCAGGCAGCGAGCCATTTCGGCTCGTCGTGCCGTATGCCGTATGTAGGCAGCCGCACATATAAACCGCATGCCGCATGCGGTGTCCGACGAACGACCTTGAGCCGCCGTTACCTAGCAACACCGCAGCTGCGCTCCAGCAGATGGCGCCGCCATCGACGCCGCTCCCGTCGCCGCCCGCTCCACCAGATGTGCTCCGCTGGGGTAGAGGGAGAGGAAGTGTCGCCTCGCGGGGTATATATATAGATATATATATATATATATATATATATATATATATATATATATATATATATATATATATATATATATATATAGGACTAAAATACTCTGTGGCGAAGCGCATATATATATATATATATATATATATATATATATATATATATATATATATATATATATATATATATATAAGCGCTTCGCCACAGAGTATTTTAGTCCTGGAGAGCACGAATGAGACGCAGCAACGACAGAACGAAGCGAGGAAGAGAACGCTCTTAAGAGATACCAGAAGAACGCGCCGCACGGCTCGGCTCGAGAAGCGTCGTAACGATGATGCGCCTAATAAAAATGCCACGTCCCGGACTGACTCTTCAACTGCGGAAGAGGCCGGTCTGAGTTCTTGAAAGGGTCAGAATGAGACGCTGCGTAGACGACGTGCCGACGAAACGAAGCTTTCGCACTTCAACTAGGGTTAACCAGAGCTAAACCACAGCCAATGTTTTTTGACAACATATCCCCCAACCATGCCAAGTCACTTACTGTGCCTACCTTGGCTACACTCTAAACAGAAAGGAGTAGAAAGAGCGTAAGTTGTTCTCTTTGTCTGGTAACAACTTTATTCAAAAGTCCTGCAGGGTTTTCGTCGACGGGGCCTTAGGTCTTCCACATGCGGACGTCGAGGTGTTGCCTCGCCGTCGCCTCGCGGGCCTGATGGACGGCCCAGAGTTGGTCACCGAGACTGGGGCTGCGCAAGGCAGCGGCCCACCGCGGCGGGAGGGTTCCGGAGTTAGCACCGTCAGGGTTTTTGCTACAGTCCCAGAGCATGTGGGGTAAAGTTACTATAGCAGTGTGGCAGACCTTGCATACATTCGTCGGGTATGTTCCGGGGTAGAGTCTGGAATTGTGCCGAGTTGGGTACGTGAGCGTCTGCAGTTGTCTGAGGGCCACCGCGTCCGCCCTGTCCAGCTTGTCATTGGGCGGAGGGAAGGTTCGGCGGGCCAGGCAGAGGGCCTTGGTAATTTCGTTGTATGTGGTCAGTCATTGGAGCTGCCCCACGGACGACGGTCGCCGGCGTGGTTCGCGAGCTCGCGCGCCTTGGCGTGTGCCGTCTCGTTTCGGTTGCGATATGTGTTCGATACTGCTCCCATGTGCGCCGGGAACCACTAGATTCTGGTTTGAAAAGCTTCCTCCAACTGGAATTTTCGATTGCTCAGGATTCGGGCCGCTGTCTGTGAGACCCATCCTTTGGCGAAGTATTTGACCGTTTGTCGCGAGTCGCAGAGAACTGTGGTGCACGTCGGATCCGTGAGGGCGAGGGCCACCGCCGCTTCCTCCGCTTCTTCTGCGCGCTCGCACGCTCGCACGCTACACTTGCCGTTATGCGCGTTTCGCCACTGGAATCGACGACCGCAACCGCGAATCGCGAGTGTTCTGCGTATTCCGCGGCGTCAACGTATCTTGTCCCCGTTTCGTCTCCGTGGCTGTGTAGGAAAGCTATGGCCCTGGCCACTCTTCTTCCCCGGTTGTGTTTTGAGTGGACGTTTCGTGGAATCGGGTCGACTCTTAGGGTTTGTCTGATCGCGTCCGGAACAGCGACTTTCTGGCCTTGTGCATGGTAACGCATGCTGACACTTTCCATGATCTGGCGTCCTGCTCTCGTGCCCGCGAATCTTTCTAGTTGTGAAGTGCGCTGCGCCTCGGCGATTTCGGTAAACGTGTTGTGAAGCCCGAGCTGGAGCAAGCGTTGCGTGCTGGTGGGCTCGGCTACTCCCACCCCCCCTTTATAAGGGTGTGCACTAGAGGACAGATCCGTTTTACTCGCTTATTCATGTTTAGATTGTATAGCATCTTACAGGACCACAGGGCAGTACCCATCGCAATGTAATATTGCTACTGACGCTGTAAAGTGCAAAGAAAAGGCCGGCCGAAACATTTATTCATCCCATCCTGACTGGGCTTCCTCTCTTCGGCTTTCCGATTACAGCGCAGTTTCTGTCGCAGAATTTCTGGCCATGTTCTGCATGGTCATCAGAGAGTTATCTGCTGAGCAGTGTAGCGTCATTGTTAAGTCTGATCCCCTTTCACATTGTACAGCCCTGACATCTCCAAACCGGGAAAATTCACATGAATGAGATGACGGACTTGCTCGCGTCTTCTTTCTTGAGCAGGCCTGTACTGAACTTGCTTTCCTTTACGGCTGGGAGCCCTTCCCCTTCCAAGAAATTCTGTGTTTAAAGTGCAGGTGAAATTTCGAGTCAGTGCCTTTCTCATCACTGGTGTGAGATGATCTGACCACCTTCCGATAAGGCATTCCTCCCTAAAAATTCTACCTTCATAGAACTGTGTGTGCTTTCTGCAATGAACCTGAAACTTTGGACCGTTTCCTCCTTTCTTGCCGCCGATTTGCCTCCCTCCGAAAAGTTTACTTGAGGATACTTTTTTCAAAAATGCTTTCTCTGAAAATTAGTTTTTGGGGAAAGGAAATTGCGCAGGATCTGTCTCACATATCAGCCGACACCTGAACCGTGTCGTAGGTGAAGGGATAAAGGAGGGACTGAGATTAGAAAGGAAGAAAGAGGTGCCGTAGTGGAGGGCTTCGGAATAATTTCGACCAGCTGGGGATCGTTAACGTGCACTGACATTGCACAGCACACGGACACCTTAGCGTTTCGCCTCCATCGAAACGCAGCCGCCACGTTCGGGTTCGAACCCGGGAACTCCGGATCAGTAGCCGAGCGCACTAACCACTGAGCCACCGCGGCGGGTCACGAGTTCATTTTTCTTCCCCTGGAATGATTACCTGCTACAGGGGCGCCGATCACGCTGAACTTGTGTGTGTGTTATGTTTATTTTCTTTACTCGTCGTTTTTTCTGTCAATCTAAGCCTGCCCGGTAATACCAGACTGAATTCCTTTCGGGGCCTGTCCCTCTCGTGTGGGTATATGTCAGTCACCAACAGCAGCGTCGCCATAGTGCTCGCTGGACTGTTCTGGGTATGGACCTCCTTCACCCCGCGACGTCACGAAGATGCGGTGGCGCTGATGTTAGCAGCGACTTTCGCATGGTAGGCAAAACAGGTTCCGCTTGCCCGTGCCTCCCGCAGCTGCCGCAGGTACCGGCGGCTGCTTCAAACCTGTGCACTGCAGAAGCAGCATGTATTTATTGACCAGCTGCGTCACTGCTGGATCCGCGTAGTAGCATAAAAAATATTAAATTAGCCTCGATAGGTTTCTCGCGCATAAATGCCGCATTCGGAAACTGGCTAACAGGCATTGGGTCACGGTAGTAAAGCGCGAAGTCTGGGAGTCGATAGGCACTGCCACTCAATGGACTCAATAGCATGCAAGTTACTGCGTTCATTCACCTGAACTTCAGGATAGTAGGCTGATAATTGCTCAAGGAAAAAAAAAGACATATGCAGCTGCACACGTACTTATCACCTTGAGTCGGAGTGCACGGGGCGCCGACAGGTTCACTCGCCCCCAAGGGATGCGTTTTTTTGTTAATAGCACACCATGTTTTAATGGCGCGTTTTATGACATTTAATATTTACTTGAAACTGTTTCTTGATATGACGACGTAATTATTTCATTCCAGTAGAAAGAAGTCTGGTAAGTTGTGTCAATCTTGCGCGGTCGCGTTGGTGTGCTTAGAATAGCGTACCTTAAGTGTGCTAAACGCCATATGCTTTTTCATTGCATCATGCATGTGTGATGTTTCATGAGGTAGTACATGATCGCGAAGCTTGTTTGGAAAGAAGCAGCCGCAGGCGTGCTACTAACAGACACGTGGCGAGATTGAGAGGGGACGCGGCAATGAAAAGTGTTTTCGTTATTCATGCATGCGATATGTAACTAAACTTGGTGCAAATATGAAATTCCTACTCTAGTTTCAGTAATTCCTTTTATTTATAGCTATACCTGGTGCAGTTCTGGGTAATTATAATTAACACCGTCGTCAAGTCCCCCCAAGGTCTCAAATAATTGAGTAGATAGTGCGCAGTTTTTTTTATGCCAGCACGTACATAAAGCCCTGTTCTGTATGATGACGCGATTAGTTCTTTTTCTATATGATCAGTACTTATGCATGCATAGTTACATGAAAACGTTTCTTGCAAGAAATAACTAACACAGCACTGCACGTGTAGGGGAAAAAAATCGAGAGATTTATTACGCTCCTCAACGTCTCAGGAAAAGTTTGCGACAAATGGGATCATTTATTTTCATGCGTTACAGAATTACGAAGGTGAGTGATGCCAATCGCAGAAAATGTTAAAGGTCAGAAAACAAACCTTAAAGTTTATTCCTTCATTTATGGCCTCTTTGCTTTCGCTTTGGTCAAATAAATGTGGCACTGAACTCAAAGAAAGCCTCAAAGAAATCAAAGAAATTACCTCACAATTTTCGACGACCACACATCAAAAAAGAGTAATTTATAAGTTTGTACTGAATATTTTGCTATAATTTTTCGTCACGAAACAAGACTCCAGGGCTAGGAAAGAAAATAATTCCAGAAATCAAAATTTTTCACCAAATCGCCCAGTTTAACAGGGGGACAAGTCGGCCTGGCTGGTGCGTGGTCATGCGGCTAAAAACAGCGCTTAAACGAGACAGAGGAGATCGGGGACACGACGCTGTCCCCACTTTTCGCACAGCGCGACACATGTGTCAACAGACGGTGAGCGCACGCACTTTCCCTCACTACTGGCCCGAAGTAAAATCATTCCGGCTAATGCAGAGTGTCAAAACTTATTTTATGCAATGCCTATAGCGTATAAATCAACGGCAGAAACGCTTTATACATGTTTACTACTAACCATATATACAATACACAGTGGCAAACTATTTCTCTGAATACCCAACACGTGGCCAACGCGAGCTCGTGTACTTCGAGAAATTACTAAGTTGCAAGCATCAACCATAGCTGTGATTCGCAGAAACCGGAAACGCGCCTACAACCCTTGAAAACTCGCGCTCAACACCTCTCCGCGACGCCACTCCCCGACCTTTTGCCTACCACGAACCCGCTAGCTACTGCAGCGCCATCTCGTTTGTTTGCAAACATGCAGGAGGTCTATACCTGGCTGGCGCTTTCACGCCGGAACCTGTTTTCGACAGCCCAGAAAGCGGCGTTTCGACATCTCCCTCGCGCGATGCAAAGGGGTCGCCTAAACCGATCTCTAGCAGAATGAACATGTGCACGGCAGGGAGACGGCTCCGTACTCTATACAACCATGATGTAGCGATTCTTCGGCAGACTCATCAATTCGGCCTATCAGATCCTGTATTGTCACGCCTTGGAGCACTCGACAGATTTGTCAGCAGTAGGTGTATACACTCGGGTAGAGCGTATGGGGAGAGCTCTGAAAGGTTTCCATGGTTCAAATGAGTGCAGGATGAGTAGTAGATTGTTCTTTAGGTTCTCTTGTACTGACTTCGGCTTCTATCTTGTGTTGCAGCGTCCGCTGCCGAATGAATGCGCCGGAGTTTAATGACGACGACGCCGTTCTCCGATCCATCTTGGAGCATGTGAAGACGATAGTGCAGAAGGAGAATAGCGGCGTACCATCATCCGTGTCCAGAGACAGCTCGCGCGGCTGCTGGCCAGGACATTCGAACGGTTCGACTCGCCAGTGGCCACGATTCGCTTGGCCACTTACAAGTTTCCAGGAGAGATATGCGTGGAACCGGATGGAGGAGTCTATGCCTGCACCTCCAGTGCGCCTCGTGCACATCTCTTGACACATGCGCAGCAGAACAGTTCCTCGGCCAAAGTGGTGACTGAGGTTCGAATAACAGCCGTCAATGAGAGGAACCGCGGTTTCATCATGACTCACCACCCCGACCGTTACAGTGTCCATTTTCCTTTTAGCGGCACCACACGGCGGCCCGCCGGTTCGGGAGGCCGAAGATAGGCGATCTCGTCGAAATATATTCAGCGTGGGGCCCTGCGCGGTCTAACTGCAGATACAAAGCGAAGGTCGTGCGCAATGTAGACGCCAAAAAGACACCGGCAGAAGCGACAGAGCCGCGTGACCCCGACGACAAGCAGGTAAACGCCGATCGGGTGGGAATGGTCTCATTCATCCGACCTGGCCACGGTGTAATCAAGTTCGGGGAGAGACGACGAGCGCTCCTTATTCAACAGACGAAGCGTGACTACATCTCTGCTCTCGTGCGGAGAAACGCTGGTGGACGCCTTCTGAGTGGGGCAGAAGGTATGCTTTGAGGCGCACCCGTACTTGAAGGGTAACGGCCTCTGCAAATGGTATGCGACGGCAGTACGCACTTTGCTGCGCGGAAGTGCCCCCACTGTCTTCGACAACGGTGACCAGGCGTGTAGTGCTGCATCGCGTACTGCGAACGAACAGCGGAGTAAAAGGCCGGAGCTTCCAGGCACCGGTGTTGCAAGCAAGCCAACTCGGTCGTGCTGCGGGGATGGTGCTGAGAGTGCCACAGCAATGCAGCGCCCAAACGGCGCCGCAAGCCAGGGGCTCAGCGTTGAAGCGCAACCGTAAGTATGTCTTCAAATCATTGGTTCTTCAGTCCTCTCATGTACTGCGGCGTCAGAAAAATAAGCCCAGCCTAGTTGTAAACAGGTAATTTATCCACAGGTCTTGAGTTTTAACGCGAGGACGTTAAAGAGCTCGTGGTGTGGAAAAGGCGACGGCTGCCACGACTCCCTCGCGTCGTACGGCGCAGTAGGTCTCAGATCTTGACATCTCGGTGGACACCTCAACCCCGCGAAAACATGTTTTGAGGAAAGAAAACGCTATCGATGAAATGAAAGGGCGAAGTACAGCTCTCACATCTCGACATCTCGGTGGACACCTCAACCCTGCGAAAGCATGTTTTGAGGAAAGAAAATGTTAGTGAATAAAGGAAAGGGGAAAAAGCTCTCAGATCTCGAGAGCTTGGTGGACACCTCATCTCCGTGAAAGCATGTGTTTTGAGGAAAGAAAACGTTATTAACGAAAGGAAAGGGCACAGTAGCTCTGAGATCTCGACATCTATTACCTTTTGCTTCCACATTTGGCGGACACTCTTTCGCCTGGTAATGCTTTTGCATTAATAATGCCACTAAGAAAATTACACAGCTCAGGACCCACCAGCTTTATTTTAAAAGAAGGGATTTCATCGTTCCCTGGAGCGGTATTTTTTAGACTAGAAGTTACCAGAATGACTTCGTCTGGAGCAGCAAGGTGTAAGTGAAAAGAATGAGAGCATCGACGAGGGCCACGGAATCTGCTTGGAGGCGAGGAACCTCAGCGCGATAAGGAATTAAATGCATTAGCAATGTCGGTTTGATTAGTAAAGTACTCTCGTCATCAGAAACTTCTGCTATGCTTGTTTCGTTTTAAGCTATATTCAAGAATTCCTTATTTGTTACCCCATTCTTACGAGTATTATTTCCATTTCTAAGTATTTCATTTTGGTAGTACACTTGTTTAGAGCGGTTAAGTTCGCCGGAGACAATATCAGAGTATTGTTGAAACTACTTTTTTAGGTGAACGTTAAGTGGCTGTGTTCATACCTTTCTGAGGTTATTTTTTATTTATACAGCTTAGAAGGCTTTTGGTCATCCACGGGTTCCGGGGAAGTGAATTTCGGGGAACTTATTGATGCGCAAGAGGTAATTATTTCTTTGAGCTTCGCGGGATATTTACTGAACCGCAGCAGCGGCGGATGTTCCTTGTAGTATACTCTCCTAGTTATAGTCTGAATTACTATCTCAATACATCGCTTTCTATCAAATGATTGCTTGTAGCGTTTCTTGGGGCTCGCGTTATTGGGGCATTCGGTTAACAGGAAAATTGGGCGATGGTCCGTGTTATCGAAGTTGATGACTCCTACGATCTGAGGAGTAATAACATTTTGTAATACATGATCAATGAGGGTGCTAGAGCCTTGATGAGCAATGCGCGTACGTGACGCTAATAATGGCTCCAATACATGGCCGACGAACAGTTTATGTATAACGAACAAAATTTATCAGAATTGTCTGTTGTGTCGATATTAACGTCAGCTAAGATAACGATGTTCTTGTTTTCACGATTAAAATTTTAGAGGTTCACTTCTAGTCGATGGCAAAAGTGCTCGTGTGATGCGGAATGTGAGCGATAGATACTACCATAGTGTCTCTGTGCGAAGCAAAAATGTATATGCCAAATTCTATAGCCTTACTAATTCGCACTTCTCTGTCTGAAACGTGATGATGTGACGGCGTTTGTATTGTATAGATTTAGAATTAAAGATTGCAGATCCACCGTGCCGACAAGTTGACCTATGATAGTATTCATTTTGATAGCCAGGTAAAGCAAATAGCCTATCATCATCGGATGACAGCCATGTCTCAGAAAGACAAATGAGTGAAAAGGCTTGATCAGCGAGCGTTAAGAAGTTTTTTAAGTCGTCGTAATGCCTTGGTAAACTGGGAGAATGGAAATGGATAATAGACTTATGAGTATCAGCTGAATTGACGAGAAAGCTTTTAAGGTGATCTAGTGAGTAGTGCATGATGATTATCGATGTGTGGTGCACGGTTTACGTGAAGGCAGACATATCAACTCCAGAGATACGCTAGACGTCGCTTTCCTTGATTTTCCTTGCCTTGATGTGGACACTGTGTACCCACATAATAATAATAATAATAATAATAATAATAATAATAATAATAATAATAATAATAATAATAGGTTTTTTGGGGGAAAGGAAATGGCGCAGTATCTGTCTCATATATATCGTTGGACACCTGAACCGCGCCGTAAGGGAAGGGATAAAGGAGGGAGTGAAAGAAGAAAAAAGAAGAGGTGCCGTAGTGGAGGGCTCCACTCCTACCACTCCACCGCGCCTACCGCTCCACTCCAATTCCGCAGGTGGAGTCGGTTAAATACCTAGGTGTTACTTATGACCAAAATTTGGACTGGCGACACCATATTAAGAATAATGTTATTAAAGGGGAACGTGCACTGGGCCGTTTGACCCGAGTTGGCAATAAAAAGTTTGGCATGCGTCTTGACACGCTACTGTTGCTCTATAAGGCTTATATGAGACCGATTCTGGAATTTGGTTGCCCCTTGTTCTCTGGTAGCGCGAACTACAAGCTGCAGCCATTAGCCTTACTGGAAAGGCGTGCCCTACGGCTATGCCTCGGGCTCCCAAAATCAGCTTCCAACGCTGTCTTTTATCTGGAAGCCCGTATCCCAAACCTCTATTCCCGCTTCCAACTTCTAAAAGTGCGTACTTTCCTCAAGTCTTTTGACCCGGCCCCAGGCGTTAGTATTCCAATTTTTGTATCCCAACCACACCTTTCTTTGACTAATCACTGGCCACGTTATCAGCTTCCGCAAGTTAGGTTCACGCAGAAACTGTTTGCTCCGCTTCAGGTTGATCTGATCTCCTTGCAACGAGTTGCTGACACGCAGGTTGATCCCGTCTTCTATTACGACTTTATTTTCCCGTCGCATTTGAAGCATATGCCCGCACATAGCCTAAATGGCCTTCTTTCTGAACACCTACAGAATTTTCCACATCATACTGTTATCTCCACTGATGCCTCCGGCAGCTGTGAGAAGGCGGCGATTGGCATATATTCGCAGGATCTAGCTTGGAGCTACTCCGTTCGTATCCCTGATTATACTCCTATATTCTTCGCAGAGTTTTTGGCCATTGGTTTGGCTCTTCTCAAAATTCCCAGACATGTCGCACGGGTTCTTATTCTTACAGACTGCCTTTCAGTTATTGTCTCTCTCCAAAATTCGGAAAAATCTTTCTTGACTCGTTCACTTAGGTTTTTTGTTCCGAGCACAGTGCGCGAGATCCGTTTGGTCTGGGTACCTGGGCATTCAGGCGTCTATTTTAACGAGGTGGCTGATTTATTGGCAAGGTCAGCTCTCAGCGCACCTGTAATATATCCCGTCCCTCACCTCATTCTGTTAGCAGCTTCACGTTTCCAGCGGTTCCAACATATTTCAGCCACTTTGATTGATCCGTTGCTCAATACCGTGGA